>NC_037670.1:25237994-25509124 GCF_003255815.1 Theropithecus gelada | reverse complement strand
GCCGCCTCGCCCCCCCTTCCCCAGTCCCTACCCTCTCTCGGCCTAGCCGTCCCCCTCCTCTCCCCTCCCCCGGGCGAATCACGCGCCCTCCTCTGACACTCGTAGCGGGCCCGAGCTCCGAATTTATCCTTCACGTGACCTGAGGGGGTTGGGTGGTTGGCTGGGGACGGAGGGGGAGACGGAAAGGAGGGAACGGAATCTGCCGTTACCTGAGCAACAGGCCCCGCCCGCCGGATCGGGGCCGGGGGGCGGGAGGAGGACGTCAGCACGTCAGCCGGGGTTTTGCGTTTTGATTGACAGTTGCTATAGCGACCGGGTCGGTCCGTCGCCATTTTGTTGGTTGGTTTTTTTTTAAACCCTTTCGCTTCCCGCCCGAATAATAATAAAAAGCCCCATTGGAGTGAGGCGGGGGTGGCGGCGGCAATCGCGGCGGGGGTATCCGGGGAGACTGCTGCCGTCGCTGCTGCTGATCGCGGCCCAGGTCGGGCTCAGGGAGCGGACACCCCGAGCGGGGGGTGCGGGCGCCGCCGCCGCCGCTTCTGCTGCTGCTGTTCCTGCTGCTGCTGTTGGTGCCGCTGCCGCCGCCGGCGAGCGGGCGGGACCGGTGTGAGTGCGAGTGTGTGCGAGGGAGCGTGTGCGAGGGCGAGTGTGCGCGCGAGTGTGCGGGTGTGTGCGAGTGTCTGTCTGTCTGTCTCTCTGTGCGGGGACTCGGGGGCGGGCGGTTCGGGCTCTCCTGGCGGAGGAGCCGCCGCCGCCGCCCGGGCCCCGGCGCTTCTCGCTGCGCAGGTTCGGAGCGCGCGCCATTTTGTGAGATTTACAAAATCCTCCTCGGGAAGAAGCCGCCGGCAGCAGCCGCCGCTCGGCGCCCGGCCTCGCCGCCGCCGCCCTCTGTGCCGGGCCGGGCCGCGCGGCCCCGCCGCCGGGAATCGGGGCCCGGGGACTGCGGTATTTGCCGGGGAGGGGGCTGTCGCCTCCCCGGCCCCGGGCGCCGCTGGAACCGCGAGCCGAGGAGAGACTGAGCAGGCTGCGGCGCGGCCAGGAGCCGGAGCGCCAGGGGCGGAGAGAGGCGGCCGGGGCGGCGCTGGCTGCGGAGGCCGCGGCGGGAGCGGGAGCGCGGCGCGGGAGCCCGAGGCTGAGACTCACCGGAGGAAGCGGCGCGAGCGCCCCGCCATCGTCCCGGTGAGTGTCCGGCCCGGCCGCGGCCCCGCCCGGCCCGGCGCTCGGCTACCCCGGCGGCCCGCAGCCGGGCCCGAGCCGAGGCCGGCCGGGCGGAGGGAGGGACCTGCCATTTTAGGAGGAGGCGCCGCGGGCCCTGGGCCGGCCGCCGGGGGAGGGAGCCTCAGGCCCGGTCCCAAAGGAGCGGCGGGCGCGAGCGGAGGGAAAGTTGCGGAGGGTGGGAGCGGGGGCCGCGGCCTCCCGGGAGCCGGGGCCTGGGGGGCCGTAGACAGCGCCAGACCTTCACTGGCCGCCCGAGCGAAGGCGTGGAGGTTGTCTTCCTCCTCCTCTTCCTCCTCATCTTCTTCCCCCAGCTCCTCCCTCGTCCCTCCTCTCGGTCCCCACCAGTGTGGGATCCGCCGGGGTGCCTCGCAAGGACAATGCACGGGTTAAGAAAATGGGGCCGGCTGGGCGAGGACGGCGGGGCCGGGCCGGGCGCCGGGGAAGGTCGGGAGCCGCTGCCTCGGCGGCCCTGGGGGTCCGCGCCTGAGCGAGGGGCACTCACTGGTCTCCGATGTTGGGCGGGGAGCGCGAGTGTCCCCGGCGGCTCGGGGTGGAGGGATGACCTGCCCGGCAGCCGGGGGAGTTGGTGGCTGAGGAGAGGTGAATTAGAATGGATACCTGTGTATCGCCACAAAACTTCACGAGTCTATTTATAGGCACAAACCCACTCTCGCTTCGGAGCCACTGAAGCTGCTGAGCAGTTCAGCTCTTGGCGAAAGGCTCCTCCCTAATCTGAAATAGTTAAAAATGGTAAAATTAGTGAGTCAGTGACTTCGGTTCCTTGCCTGTGCCTTAAGCCCAACCCTAGGTGACACGAATCCCGTAATCTAGGCGCAGCGCAGGAATGCCAGCACCATTTGGTTCTTGAATTCCGCCCAAATTGTCAGAAAATACGCCTTAGAATATGGTTTTCACAAGTGCCAGGCGCTGATCTCAGGGTTTTCCGTGGAGCGACCAGCTTGCCCAGCCGGTAGGAACTGTTCCCATTTTACAGATGAGGAGACTGAGCCTGGAGAAGGGGCACTGACTGGTCTGAGGTAATACAGCTGGGACTCCAGGAGCCGGGAAGCTGTAGCCAGTCTGGACTTGTGAATCACTAGGGTGTAACTTATTATTATAAATACTGGCAAATTTTGGAGTGATTCGTGTGTAATGACTCAGGGTTCTAACCTAGAGATTGTGTCCCCGTATGGTTTTTAGCATGGAATTAATAACCTTTGTGGCTTGCCGAGGCCGAAAGGTAAGGTAATGGTAATGAGCCCTCTTAATGAAACTTTTCCGTCCTTTTTTTCCCCCCAAGAAAACTATGTAGTGTGAAAGGAATTAAAAAATACTCCTTGGTGTGTTTCGTACTTCAAACTTAATTTTGATTAAAATCATCTTCTGAGTATTGATGAGTCATAAGAAAGTTTTGTGTGAAGTTATTTTTAGTTATTTTATTCTTTGCTTAAGAGCCTCTGTGACCCCTTTATACTTTGTGTCCAAAGTTAATATATTTAGCATTTTGATTTTGAGGTGTTTTAATAATTCAGTGGAATTACCTTTAGTTTTTGTTTTCTTAAATTTCTCGTATCTTGATCAGTTACTTTAGGAGAATATGGTTATCAAGTAGACTTTTAAAAATGTGAGACTAGAACTAAAGTTTCATGTGCTAAGGTTTTAAACTGCAGAATATCATTTCAAAGCAACTGGTTATGAAAAAAGCTTACTTGATTGTAGTTAAGATTTTTTACGTATACTTCAAGTATCCCAGTACTTCTGGAGGATTTTCCCTGGTATAGCAGTGGTGTTTATGGTAGCTGTCCAAATTTATTTAAGACTTCAAACCATGCTAGAAAGTTAAGGACTCCTGTCAATGTCTACACCTAGTTCTCTTGTAAGACTAGTTGTAAACATTTCATTTTTACCTCAAGACCTCAGAGATCATTAAAGGAGGAAGGATCACCCCTTGTGTTTGCACCACGAAGGCACACTCCTTTTTACCTGGTGGCTGTTGAAGAAAGGTTTGAAGGAATAGACTTGAATGAATGGTAATTATTGGTAGGGATGAGAAATGGACCAGATGACCTAGTGAGATCTTTTGTTATTGTCAGGAATTTGAGATCTAAGTGTAGGATCATCTGTTAAACCTTTTAACGATATTTTGGTGGAACCTATTAGAAACTTAACGCATTATTGTGTACAAGAGATTTAAAAATAAGTCCAGTTTTTTAGAGGCACTAACATTTAAGATAATGTAAAACATTCCATATTAGTGCAATGTCTTGTTAGGGAATGTGGACAGTAAAAACGGCCATTTGTTAAAAGTTTTTTTCCCCTCTAAAATATTGTCTGATGTTTGCTCCTCGGTGTTATTTATGGAGAGTTACTATTATGGAGAGTTACTGTTTATGACTTAAAGATATGGAGGTGGAGAGGCCTAGGTAACTGCAACAAAGTATTTAAATAATTTACTTTAGGTTTTTAGAGTGCTATGAATGTTTATCTGCAAAAGGAAAATTCAAGATACCTTGTTATAAACATGGTATACAGTGACCTTTGGCATGCATTTTGTTTTGTAACTACACAAAGTGTTAATTTGGATTGAATCTTGGTTTTCACTTGAAAACCATTTTTTTTTAAAGAAATAGCTTAGAAATTTAGACTGCCTGGGGTGTTTTCGTGTGTCTGTTTATGGTTGACAGGTATCTAGTTACCAGAAGAAAATGTGGATAGAATTAACTGTACTATAGGCGAGAAGGGAATTGCCTTATATATGCCACTAAACACAAGATTAGAATAAGAGTGGACTTCACTTGTGACTTTCTTGGTATTTGTGATTAGGTGTGTGCCAGTTTGTCTTTGCTTTGGCATTAACTTTCCTCGTATTTCAGAGGGCTTTCACATTTCCTATACACATACAGGAAACAGTTTCACCCCTCTCCAAGAAAAAACTTACGTAAACCCAGCAAAACCCAAAAACTTCCAGAAAGTCTTTATCAAGAACTTAGTTCCTCATCTGCAAAATTGTATTAATCTTATTTTGTAGTAATCATAAGCAGTTATTTAACTGAACTAAGAATCTTTACTTTCTGTTGAGTGTTTTGGTGATTTTACTTCCATATATGTTCGTCTATTTTCTATTTTAAGTAAAGATGTTACTTGAAACTATTAGTTATGTTTCCTGAAACTTGATACTAACAGTTTGCCCTGTGAAAGTGAATTACATGACCAGTATAATAGCATCTTATGTATATATAGTGGTTTCGCCTTTTAAAATACTTTTTACCAGATGGTATCTTGACTGTTGGGCAATTTTCTGATGGCTAGAGAAGTGGTAATTTATAACCCAAAGCTTGTTCAACTTTGGATTAAAAAGTTTGGAGAGTTAAAATTTGTGTTTAATTACTTCGAAAAAACAGCAAATTATGCTCCCAAATGAAGATAGCTTTTTGAAATCTTGCTTTATGTCAGTGCTACAGTGTTAAGCTAGAGTTGTAAAGTTTACCATAGAGTGAAAGTGAAATGTAGACCTCATGTGACTAAAATAATAATTGAAGGTTCATACTGGGTAATTGAAGACAGATTTTATTTCTTAATGTTCTGGCTACAAGCAGTCTTAGTTTGATTTTTGTTTTTTTGTATATGAAAACAAAATGATTTGGAAATATTGCATTGTATAAGCCAGCTAGGTGTTTAAAAAGTTAAGCTTTTGCTTTGGAATCCTACTACCAGAGTACTAAAACGAGTGAGAATTGTTTCTTGGAGATAATACCCTCTATTGAACACCTGAAGTGGTGTGGTTTCTCCTGGGCATATGTTTTGCTAATGCAGAACCATTTTGGTGTCTTGGCAATTGTTTTTTCTAACAGAGCTATGTATCTTTCCTTCTCTTCTAGAAAGAGATATTTAAAAGTTTGTATTACTGTTAAAACTTAAGTTTTGACAAGTTACATACTTTTTTTTTTGGTTTGGGGCAGATGCTCATATCTGATATACAGTGAGTAATAGCTTAAAATGTGTCTTTGTTGTCAGTGAATATCCTTGTTTTATCTCCCCATGTTAGAAAAGTTTGTTTTAATTGATTTTTTGGGGGTGGGGGGAGCCCAGTGAACTGGCTTATCATAGAGTGAAACTGGCTTTCAGCATCAGCTCTATTTTAAATAACATCCCTGTTCATTAAATAACTCCCTAATTTTTCTGAGTGTATAAAATTTCCAATGACAAGATTTGATTTTTTAATTTTTAAAAAAGCGTTCACAAAAAGCTTTTCTGTATTATCTGTATTATTTGATACTATAGAGCCATTTTGGCATCTTGGCAGTTGGTTCTTCTACCAGAGCTATGCGTCTTCTGGGTTTTTCACAAAAGCTTTTGCATGTGCATAAAGTGTTACGGACATGTGTGGTTAAGGCTTGCATCTTGGCATCCATGTATTTGGGTAAAAAGATGCTGGAGGCCAGTCATGGTGGCTCACTCCTGTAATCTCAGCACTTTGGGAGGCCGGGGTGGGCGGATCACTTGAGGCCAGGAGTTCGAGACCAGCCTGGGCAACATGGTGAAACCCTGTCTCAAAAAAAAAAAAAAAAAAAAAAAAAGCCAGGCGTGTTAGTGCGGCCTGTAGTCCAGGAGGCTGAGGTGGGAGGATCACTTGAGCCTGGGAGGTGGGGGTTGCCGTAAGCTGAGATTGTGCCACTGCACTCCAGCCTAGGTGACAGAGCGGGCACTGTCTCAAAAAACAAAACAAAACAAAAAAAACTTGTGACATCTATCTGTCTGCTCGCTATCCAGTTATAGACAGCAGTTGAGGCAGCTTGATACTGTGGAAAGATCCCCTGCCTATGAAACCGTGAACAGAGGCTCCAGTGTCTGGCTGATCTGATTCTCAATAGGTTCTGTTGACTGTGTGACTTTAGGCACAGTGATTTCACCAAACATCAGTTTCCTCATCTGTAAAATGAGGTTGATAGTAATTAGCATAGGAATCTTGTGAAAATTGAGAATTGAGATAATGCATGTACATTTCTTCATGGATTTCTCTCTCCTCCTTTTCGTCTCATCTTTTCATACTCATTCTGTGATTCTGGTATAAATATTTTCTTCTGAGAGGCCTTCCCTAAACCCCAGTCCAGGTAAGCTTCCTTAGCCATGCATTCTTTTTGTGGCCAAGCAGGACCATTTGTTTTTCTTTTGCAACCCTTACTGCAAGTATAATTATTTATATATGTTCTTATATATAATTGTTCATTTAATTTCAGCTTCTCCCTCTCCATTACATTTTAAAGTTCATTTGGACAGGAATAAGTCTTTCCTGATCATGGCTGTAACTCCAGTGCCTGGCACTTAGGGAGTTTAGATTCGTGGAGTGACAGAACGTGGAGCCTGTATGCTGAATACTTTCTGACGACCACTCCTTAGCCCTGTCATCTTGGGCAAAACAGCTTCTCCTCGCTTCAGTATCCTGTATGCCAGATATAGACAGCACTGGCTGCCCTGCCCAGGATTTTGAGAATGTGAAATGAGATACTGTAATGAAGTGCTAAAGTGTAAAATGCCATATAAATATAAAATGGCACAGTAGTAATAATCTCAGTAGTGGGGTTATTCAGTAGGAAGCTCTATTGTGACTTAAAGTATAGAATTTTAGCTTTGCTGAGTTGGTTGGTAGCTAATATTTAATAGTTATGATAAATTTAAGCTTTCTTAAATGTACTAGTTAGAATGTAGATGGGCCTGTTTCTGATTAAATACAGGGGCTTAAACGAGAAGTTTATTTTTCCTTCATAAAACAACAGTATAAATTATCTAAGGCTGATATGGTGACACCATGATATGAGGGAGCTTGGTTCCTTCTGTCTTGTTGCTTTCCTGTGCTTAAGGAGATACCATTTTCTTCATAGTGCAAGGCAGCTTTCCACTACATCCAGAGTCCAGGAATAGGATTTTGGGAAGGCACATTCCATCCCTTTAAAGACAAACCTGGTAGTTGCATACATGACTTTTGTTCATACCCTGTTGGTCATAACTTAGTCATGTGGCCATGTTTAAACACAAAGGAGTGTGGGATATTGGTCTTTGATAGGTGGCTATTTGGCTGAAAATTTGTGTCTCCTGAAGAAGGGGAGAATGGGGGATGATTAAACATTGCCTGTCACACTTTCAGATGTTTTGGGAGAAACTTCCAGAAGTAGACTTTGAAAATACAATGGATTGCACTAGTTAATACGTTTCTGTATTAATCAATTAATCATTAATCATTAATCTTTTAAACTATGTTATGTGAATTCAAATAGGCCATTACGCAAAATATACATAAGTGATCAGATTAGAAAAATGTAGCTATACTTTTAGTAGTGAAGGGATTTTGCGTCTAATAACAATTATTTTACCGATGCTTTATTTTCTGATGGAAACATGGTTCTTGATTGTTGTGCTTGTATCATGTAAACAATATTTGGAATCCGAGCTTTTGTATTTAGTGTTAATAGTCTACTGGACCAACTGTATGTCTTCCTGCTCATACCCTCAGCAAACAGTGCTACAGTAACACTTGTGTGTTGTCAGGATGTCATAAAGTTTTGAGTCACTGAACACTGCAAGAAGGATGATAGCAGAGATACTTAAACATACACTTACTGTCTGTTATCTTCCTCTTTAATTCCTGTGGGTTTGAAAAAGAGAAATATCTAAGATTCCTTTAAACTATACAGTATTATTAGCTCTAGTACAGACTTGGGAAAACTAATAGTTCCCAAACAGTCTTCTGGAGAACTTGTCAAAGTTAAGAGATTTCCAAGCTCAGATGCCTCTCTTTCTGTAGGTTTGGAGTGATGCTCTGGAATCTGCTGTTTTCTTTTTTTATTTTTTATTTTTTATTTTTTTTGAGACAGAGTGTTGCTCTGTCACCCAGGCTGGAGTGCAGTGGTGCAATCTCCGCTCACTGCTAGCTCCACCTCCTGGGTTCACGCCATTCTCCTGCCTCAGCCTCCAGAGGAGCTGGGACTACAGGTACCCGCCACCAGGCCCGGCTAATTTTTTTGTATTTTTAGTAGAGACGGGGTTTCACCATGTTAGCCAGGATGGTCTCAATTTCCTGACCTCGTGATCCGCCCGCCTTGGCCTCCCAAAGTGCTGGGATTACAGGCGTGAGCCTCTGGGCCCTGCCGAAATCTGCTTTCTTACGGACTCCAGGTGATCCTGATGCAGTAGGAACATTTTGAGAAACACCACTACAGTTCATCTCTCACATATTAGAGAAGGAGATGGGTGCAGAGAAGCTCAGTGCCTCAGAATAAGCAGGCCTGGGACTAGCGTTGTTTTTCCTGACTCTTGGTTCTTTGCTCTTTCTACAGAAGAGGGAATAAAGGACAAGGTGTACAGAGTGCAGTGGGATTTTATAGGGATAGTTATCATCTTAAGTATGTGGCTTTTAATGTGGGAACACATGTCTAGTGAATGGTTGGCCCAGTTGTCCTTTTTGCCCTATAGAAAAATAATGAATATTTTAAGGTGAAGTGAATATTTAAAGGTGAGAAGCTGAGGTTTTAAATAAGGTTTTGTTAGTATCAGCACTATTGTGGGCAGTGCATATACAGCATTAGAATAGATGTATAGGAAGCTACTTACTTGACATGATTAGAAGGAACAAAGGTAGTTCTTGTCCTCAAATTACTACTTTCCTTTTAGGTTGCTTGTAATTTTCACTGTTGGAATTCATTTCATTAGATTAAGGTAAAATCTGGATTCCCTAATTTAAAACTTTAAAATTAGAATATTCCTAGAGGAATTTTTTTTTTTTTTTTTTTTGAGATGGAGTTTCACTCTTGTCACCCAGGCTGGAGTGCAATGGCGCGATTTTGGCTCACTGCAACCTCCGCCTTCCAGGTTCCAGCAATTCTCCTGCCTCAGCCTCCTGAGTAGCTGGAATTACAGGTGCCTGCCCATCATGCCCAACTAATTTTTTGTATTTTTAGTAGAGATGGGGTTTCACTATATTGGCCTGGCTGGTCTCCAACTCCTGATGTTGACCTCCTGAAGTGTTGAGATTGTAGGTGTGAGCCACCATGCCCACTCCCTGGAGGAATATTCTTTACCTCGTATGAGGTTAACACTTTATTTTTATCAGTTATTATTATTAGATCTAGCCTGAAAACCTATAGTCCTAATTTGGAACAGGCATGCCTGTTTTTGCACCCAAAAGTTGCCTATTGGCCTGCCAAGCCTCCCTATTCCTGTACGCCTATAAACCTGAAATTACAGGCCCCACAAGCAGACGAGGAGATGAACTGAAGAACGACAGAACGGTGTGGCGGAGAGAAGGAGTCTGAGTGCTGGGGGGAGTTCCACTGGGTGTGGTCAAAGAGGAGATAAGCTGCTTAGTGCAGGTGTCAGTCCAGAAATCAGAACGATGCCTGCCTGCACTAAGAATGTTTTGGAAAGGAGGCAAGAACACGGTACGTGTGCCTTTTACTGAGAAAAATGAAGGGGATGTTTAGGCCAGGTGCAGGGGCTCATGCCTGTAATCCCAGCACTTTGGGAGTCCAAGGCGGGTGAATCACGAGGTCAGGAGTTCGAGACCAACCTGGCTAACATGGTGAAACCCTATCTCTACTACAGATACAAAAATTAGCCAGGTGCAGTGGTGGGCGCCTGTAGTCCCAGCTACTCGGGAGGCGGAGGCAGGATAATTGTTTGAACCCTGGAGGTGGAGCTTGCAGTGAGCTGAGATCGTGCCATTGCACTCCAGCCTGGGTGACAGAGCGAGACTCCGTCTCAAAAAAAAAAAAAAAAAAAAAAGAGTATGTTTAAGAAATGTCTCCTTGTGGTATGGTCATGGGAAGGTTCATGTGAGGATTCTCTGGTGGCCAGAGGTTGGTAGTGTTAGCTGACTTCGAGGGCTTCCTATCACTGAGAGTGTTGGTAATGGCACCGTGGGTAAATCTGCCTAGGACCTACTGCGCTTGATTAACTGTTGGACTAGAGGAAGTGTCCCTGTTTTCTTACTGTCTTATTTGTTAGGGCCCCTATTTTAGCAATCTTATCAAACGTATAAGGTACAGTTCTGATCATCTGGGATATTCTAGTTTTTTTTTTTTTTTTGAGACGGAGTCTCGCTCTGTCACCCAGGCTGGAATGCAGTGGCCGGATCTCAGCTCACTGCAAGCTCCGCCTCCCGGGTTTACGCCATTCTCCTGCCTCAGCCTCCCGAGTAGCTGGGACTACAGGCGCCCGCCACCTCGCCCGGCTAGTTTTTTGTATTTTTAGTAGAGACGGGGTTTCACCATATTAGCCAGGATGGTCTCGATCTCCTGACCTCGTGATCCACCCGTCTCGGCCTCCCAAAGTGCTGGGATTACAGGCTTGAGCCACCGCGCCCGGCCGGGATATTCTAGTTTTTAAAGAGATCTACAAGTAGTATATAGTTTAAAAAAACAAGCTCTGTGGAATGATAGCAGATCATTTCCCCCTTCTCATGTTCTGTAATAATAACTGTTCAGTTTTTCCTATCAGAAATGTATGCATGTGTATACACACAATTATATATGTTATACTTGTAATACGTATTGTGTTAGAAAACTATGATCCCATTATTTTTAAGTGTGTAGACATTAGGTGTGTGTGTATGTGTATGTGTATGTGTGTAGGTACACAGTGTCTGTGTACTTAAAACCCAAACCAAATGGGATCATACATACTAAACACACAGTTTTGCACCTTAAGCTTGCTATTTATTTATTTATTTAGTTTTTGAGATAGAGTCTTGCTCTGTCGCTCAGGCTGGAATGCAGTGGCATGATCTTGGCTCATTGCAGGCTCCGCCTCCTGGGTTCACACCATTCTCCTGCCTCAGCCTCCCAAGTAGCTGGGACTACAGGCGCCTGCCACCACGCCTGGCTAATTTTTCATATTTTTAGTAGAGATGGGGTTTCACCATGTTAGGATGGTCTCGATCTCCTGACCTCGTGATCCACCCACCTCAGCCTCCCAAAGTGCTGGGATTACAGGTGTGAGCCTCCGCGCCCAGGCAGCAATTTTTTTTTTTTTTTACTAGACCTGTCTTAGAAATCTTTCCTTGTTAGCTCACAGAGCTCCCATTTTTTAAATTTGGCACGGGGTCTCACTGTTGCTGAGGCTGAAGTGCAGTGGCATGATCATAGTTCACTGCAGCCTTGACCTCCTGGGTTCAAGCAATCCTCTCACCTTAGCCTCCTGAGTAGCTGAGATTATAGGTATGCACCACCACGCCTAGCTAATTTTTAAATTTTTTGTGGAGACATAGTCTTGCTATGTTGCCTGGGCTGGTCTTGAACTCCTGGCCTCAGTGAACCTCCCGTCTTGTCCTCTCAGTGCAGGTGTGAGCCACTGTGCCCAACCCCTTTTGTTTTTAATGGTCGGAAAGTATTCTGTTTTATGGATGTCCCTCTGTTTAGTCAGACTGCATTAAAGGACATTTTAGTTCATATTTTTGCTCTTTTAAACAATGCTGGTATGTACTTCCTTGCATATATAGTTGTGTTCTGTGAGTATTGGCCATAGGATGTCTATTTATAAGGAAAGTGGCTGGTTCACCAGGTATATGCATATTTGAATATGTATTGTCATATTATCTTCCAGAAAGTGATAGTAGTTTATGCTTTCACCAGCAGTGTCTGAGACTGTATAGTTTCTAAAATCTCACCAACACTGTTGTTATCTTAGATTTTTGTGAATGTAATAGGTGAATAATGATGTCTAGTTGTTTGGATTTGCATTTCTTTAATTATGACTGAGTTTGAACACCTTAAGTTGTACTATAAGATTTTTATTTTAAATAACAAAATAATTCACTTTTCATCAGATATATGCTATAGTTAAAATATTTTCTGGGGCCAGGCGCGGTGGCTCACGCCTGTAATCCCAGCACTTTGGGAGGCCGGGGGGACGGATCACCTGAGGTCGGGAGTTCCAGACCGCTGTGACCGACATGGAGAAACCCCGTCTCTACTAAAAATACAGAATCAGCCGGGTGTGGTGGCATATGCCTGTAATCCCAGCTACTCGGGAGGCTGAGGCAGGAGAATCACTTGAACCCGGGCAGTGGAAGTGGCGTTAAGCCAGAGATCACGCCATTGCACTCCAGCCTGGGCAACAAGAGCGAAACTCCATCTAAAAAAAAAAAAAAAAAAGTATTTTCTGGATTCCCTTTATTTCTTTACTCTGTTGATTGAATAACCGATGTTTTGATAAATTGTAAATGCCTATAGAAAAGGGGGCTTTTGTTCTTCAATTGAGTAAATATTTGCACATCCTCTCTATGAGATATGAGTCGTGGTAGAAACTTTTGATTACAAAAGTGAATAAGATTTGGTTACATCTGCTTTTAATGTTGAGATAGGTGTGTGAATACAGGAAAACTTGAACACAGATAATAAGACCATGGCTGTTAACAGTTAGAGGGGTTGACATGTGGAGAGCTAGAAGAGTACAGGAAGTAAGACAATTATGGGGATTCGAGTGTGCATTGTAGAGGAGATGGGACTGAGTCTTCATCTTGAAGAGTGAATAGGCTTTCTATGGTGGAACCTGGGGACTTGACAGTCTACTGGAGGAAGTCATGTGGGCAACCAGTGGTGGTGGAAAATGATGGTGACTTTGAAGAATGACAGAGTCATATGCCTCGGACATCAGATGAGGGAGAGAGGGAGGGAGAGTGAGTTTGGTATGCTCAGGAAGTGAAGGGGACACTTGTGGACATGAGAGTGGTGTTGAGTCTTAAATATTATGAAGAATTTGAATTTGGGACGATTGAAGGTTTTTCAGCAGGGATTAGGACAGATCTGTGGGTTAGGGGGAGGTGACACTGTAAGAAGGAGGGTTTGAAAGTCACGACCATTCTAGATGTATAGGCATGAGGGAATACGAAGAGGTGAAAAGTAGAAGACAGATGGGAAAACCTTAAAAATATTCTTAATTATACTTTAATTTCCAACAGACCAAAGTGAGTAATTCTGGATTCAAACAGCAGTATGGCCAAGTTTTTGGAGATAGGAAAAAGAGTGTTAAGCTTTGTTGGCAGTATAGTAAAAGGTTCTAGGAATGCAGTGATTGGTTTAGGGGGACATGGAGAATATGGCCTACTGAGGACTTGAAGGAGCTGTTGAGGAACTGAAGATAGAATTATTACTGTAGTTCAGACCTTACATTAGGAACAGGTGGAAATAATTTGCAGCACCATTAAATATGATCTAAAAATTGGGGCAGTGGGAGAAGGCAATGTTTGAAGCCTTGAATCTGTAAGGAAAAAGTTGTATCATAATTCATGGTTTGGAAAAGTAGAAGTACTGAGCATGTGAGCAATTTCATTTTTTCTGAGCGACTTAGTATTTGCCTGAAAAAAATCTCATTATTCTGTTTATTTTTACATGTGTCCTAATTGGAAGATGGTTATTTAAAAAGCATTTATCTTGTAGAGTGATTTAACTATTTCTTGAGCACCTGCTGGTGCCAAATATAGAACCTGGGACCTGGGAATCAGTGCTGAAACAAAGGCCACTCCTGTCCTCGCTGTCACTGATGTTATGTTCTGGCTGGGAGAATCTTTTAAGAGTTCTTGAGTAGGCCTAAGGACTTAGTCTAGAATAGACATCAGTTAAATTTTCCGTAAAGCGAACATAGAGTCTATAAAATGGAATAATTTTTGGTGTTGCTTTTTGAAGGTCAAAAAACTTTTGTTTCATTTTAGAGTCCTTTGGACAGTTAATTTTGACTTAAAAGTTTGGATAGAAATAGGACTCTATTTAAGACAAATACTGTCTTTAAGACAAATACTGTCTGTTGAAAAATTTATTCTGATTTGGTTATTTTCCCTTGAAAAGAACAACTGTTATCACAGTGGCGTTTTTTAGTTTATCTTTATTACATCGGATGTTCGTTGTTAAGAGACATTGTTTCTGTGGTATAAAAGATTGTTTTGTAAAAGTTTGTCGAAACAACAATGGTAAGAAAACTAATAGGATCTCATTGAGTATTTTACAGTTTAATTTTTTTTTTTTGTATTTCCTTATTGTTCTGTAGTACAATTTAAAACATCGGTAAAGGTAGGTAAATTTTCCTAGGAATTGGCCTGAAGGCCCACAGTTACTCAGCAATATTAGAGACAGCTATGCAAAGGGAGAAGCCAGGCGTTTTAAGATTCATGGGAGACAGTTTATAGGAAGGCTGTTTGCTGAATAAGACAAAGATACAGACATGCAAAGTAAAGGATGTGGGCCTATAGGGAAGGTCAAAAAATAAGGAAGGTTCACTTGAGTGAGCAGAAATGGAAGAGGGATTTAAGCAAATAGATGAACGAGAATTCTCTCTTAAAAAAAAAAAAAAAACCTACAAAATTCTTTAATGGTTTATTATGACTTTTGGGGTAAAGACCACACTAGTCATAGAACCTGTAAGCCCTGCCACCTGAACAATCTGGCTCCGGCTTACTTACTGCCTCTTCTCACCAGTCTCTGGATCATGTGACTGTACTGGCTCCTGGGTTTTGCATGTGCTGCTTCCTTGGCTTGGGATCATCACTTCTATCAGCTCTTCTATCCCTTCTGTCAGCTCTTCGTTTTTAAAATCTCATGTCTCCTTGTAGTCTTCCTTCATAACTCTTATTACAGCTGATAATTTTTTAGTGCTTGTTTGATTAATGCCCTCCAGAGATCAGGGACAGTAGTGTTTTGCTCTCTCTTGCAATCTCAGGGGTTGGCAGGGTGCTTGGCACATAGTAAACACTATATAAACATTTGTTGAATGAATCAGTGAACTACATGTTTTGGTCTTTACTAGTTGGTCTCAAGGACCAAAAACCTACAGTAGGAAGATGTTTGTGCACTTGGAGTAAGAGATGAGCAGGAAAGATGGGAGCTTTGAGGACAAAGGAAAAGGTGAAGTTTTTTAAAGATAGGATTAGAAAGCTCTGTGTAGTCAGGAGAAAGAGAATTATTCATGGAATAACTCAACAAATGCGTATGAAATGCCTACTGTGTATTGAGAACTAGATACTGGAAATGTGGAGTGGAAACATTCTGCCTTCTATATTAAAGGGGTGTACAATTGTAGTAGTTTACTGAAATGGGGACAGTCCTTAGTGGTCGTTTGGAGCAGGTGTAAGTTGTGGAGAGGAATCAGCCTGGATCAGGATATTCTTCACTGTTCTAGCCGACACAGTGAAGTTCATTCAGCAGTTATATCTGGAATTGGAATGTAGCTGTGGCATTTGTAGTAGCTTTCAGGTGCATGTTGAATATAAGTGCTATAGCCAGGTGTGGTGGTGCACAGTCCAGCTACTGAGGAGCCTGAGGCAGGAGGATCGCTTGATTCTGGGAGGTTGAGGCTGCAGTGAGCTGAGTTTGTGCCACTGTACTCCAGCCTGAGTGAGTACACCCAGAGTGAGACCCTGACTCAAAAACAAAAACAACAACAAAAATCACTGTAGCCTTGATTTTTTTGTTTAAAGACAGAATAGTTAAGAAAGTTCATTTGGATTCTTTTTGGCTTTAACTTCTACTTCAAGTTTGGACAACAGAACAAGAATGAGGAAAAGTTTGTAGTATGTACAGATTTTCAAAAGAATGAGTTGTTTAGTTAGAAAATTGAAGCTGTTGATCTTGTCAGGTGAATGAGCTTTCTTAAAGCTTATAAGGCATATGTTTGAATATAGTTTTGTAAACTGTATTCAAGTTTTGTAGTCACTTTTTCAGTGACTAGTTTCTGTAGTAAATATTCGGAAAATCTAATCATCACATAATTCTTGCAGGTTTGTGCCTGGCTCCATGCTAGGCTCTCGGGACGTAATAGTGAATCAGATGGATATTCGGGGTTCCTGCCCTCATGAAGCTTTCTTTTTCTTTTCTTTTTTTTTCTTTTAATAATTACTTTTTTTTTTTTTTTTTTTTTTAAAGTAGTGATGGGGATCTCACTTTGTTGCCCAGGCTGGTCCAGATTCCTGGGCTCAAGTGTTCCTCCTGCCTCAGCCTCATGAAGTGTAAGCTACTGTGCCTAGCAGTTGAAGCTTTCAGTTAGTCAGAACTCCCTGGAGTTGAGTGTAAAGGAAATCCTGGCTTGTGGATTGGATGAGCAGTTTTATTGATTTACTTATTTATTTATAACTTCTTGAACTTAGTTTTGGGGGCACCATTTTAGACTACTTTAAACTACTTGTTGCTTTATTTCTGGTAACATAGGGAGTGTGGGATCACACTTATTTTACCAGGGTAAAATAAAAACTTGGATTCAACCTTTTGGCATATTATTTTTTAAAAAAGGTATTCTTGTAAATCTGAGTTTCTTCTCTTAAAAAGTAAGCTACTATTTAGTGATGGTAACAATAGCTACTATTAATCAGTTACCTGCCGCAGACCAGCCACTGGCCTACTGAATGAATAACTTTATTATTAGTTATTTTAATATACGTAGAAAGTGATTGGTATTATCCCTGTTATATAAGTTGCAAGGAAGTAAACCATAGTAGGTATTATATGCCACCTCCAGATAATAAAAAGCCTGAACAGTTAAGTGCCCAATAGTTGAACATTTAGAGAAAAAGAAGAGTTTCTGTAACCCATTAACTGAAGAAATAGATAAAAGTTCTGGCATGCTGGGATTGATACCTTGTGCTATTGGTTCATTAGTTTTTTTTTGGATTATAAACAAAATAATCTAACACCTTTCTGTGTTTGGGAAATTCTTTATCTTAGGAGTCTTTGTGGGAGGGAGAGGGATCTCCACCATTAAGAAAGCTAATTGTTCACTTTCCCTACCACTTTTGCAGTTAGGATGCAATCCTGTGGCCTCCATGACTGACTGTGCTTGACTACCTCAGAGGCCAGTGATTTGCAGAAGCGGGCAGTATGTAGACTCTGTATTCTCTATTCGAGGATGGATGAGGATGGGATAGCAGCTTTATCTTTTCCATAGGCAGCAGTGACTGAGATTGCTGTTGCAACACTTAATGCCTGGTGTTGGTGTTAGTATAAGTTGCAGTGCCTGAGTCTCGTTTGGTCTTCACTGGACCATATCTGTGGGTTTGAATTTTGGATGTTCTTGACTATGTACTTTCCAGCCTGGTCCCCATGGGGTTTTCTGTGAGTTGCCTAATACGCTTTAATAACTTCTTTCAGCTTAAACAAAGCCAGAGCCAGTTTCTTTGTTTGCAACTAAGAATCTTTACTTGGAAGATGCTAATTAAGACAATAGACAATTCCAGGGAACTCTCCTGGGTCAGGTTTACCTGCATGTAGATTAGAATTTACTAATGAGAAGAGTTCACAGCATATATTAAGTGAAATACTTAGAAACCTGTTTATTGATTTAATTATTTGGTTGAATTTGAGTGCCTCTTCTTGGCCGGGATATGTTTTAGGTGTTAAGGATACAAGAGTAACAAGATTGAAAAGGTCCCTGCACTCACAGAGCTTATGTTCCATTTTAAGATGTGGAATAAACAAGCAAATAACATAATTACAAAAAGTGATAAATGCCGTGAAAAAAATAAAGATGGGGTGATGTGATAGGTATGGGGGTGTGTGTGTGTGTAGGAGTTGTATCTTAGTGTAAAACATTTAGTTTAAACTTCAGTGTCAGGAATCATGACCTCTGCTTTTGACTATTCTGAATTTGCCTTCCTACTGTAAACATCTAGAAAACTGGACAAAACACAGGGAACAACTGTTTTCAGATGGCAGATAATAGGCAGCACAGAACTGTGATCCCTGACAGATGGGAACCAAGTGAGATGGGCCCTGTGATAGCCGGTTTTCTGCTTGAAGGCACTTTTCACACCTCAGTGCAGGAAGGGGATCCCAGATAAAGCCATGTGGCTCCACTGAGTTGAGAAAACAAGGATTGGAGTTAGGGGTAACCAAGGGTGGTTGTCATTTGAGGAGCAGAGTTCCAGAGAGGAGGGAGCTATGCTGAGAGAGAGTTCCAGAAAGGAGGGGGCTATGCTGAGAGAGAGAGTTCCAGAAAGGAGGGGGCTACGCTGAGAGAGAGAGTTCCAGAGAGGAGGGGGCTACGCTGAGAGAGAGAGTTCCAGAGAGGAGGGGCTACGCTGACAGTTCTTACACATCTACTTAGTGGTCCCCTGAAGTGTTTGATTGTACATGTATAAGGTGAAGTTTCACAAAAGAACAATTTCTGGGGGAGCTGTAAGCAGAAGAAATCTCAGAATTTACAGAGGGCTGAGAATTATTTGAGTACCTTATAACCAGAGTGGAAATGCAGGATTCATTGAGACCCCGGAAGAGTTATGTCTTAATAGTGGGGCTAACCTAGTCCTGAAGTAGAGACTCCTAACTTTGCCTGAAAAAAGCTTAAAAGCAAGCCTTGAAAGAAGCAAACTAATCTGAAACTAATGTAATTGCCTGTTACGCTCTGTCGCCCAGGCTGGAGTGCAGTGGCGCGGTCTGCAAGCTCTGCCTCCTGAGTTCACGCCATTCTCCTGCCTCAGCTTCCCGAGTAGTTGGGACTACAAGTGCCTGCCACCACGCCAGGCTAATTTTTTGTATTTTTAGTAAAGACGGGGTTTCACCATGTTAGCCAGGATGGTCTCGATCTCCTGATCTTGTGATCCACCCGCCTTGGCCTCCCAAAGTGCTGGGATTACAGGCGTTAGCCACCGTGCCTGGCCTACGTTGCCCACCATTCTTTAAAGGAATATAACAGATCCCAATATTAACCATGTTAAATGTCCAGCATGCAATCAGAGATTACTAAATGTGTAAAGAAGCAGGTTAACGTGACTCATAGGAGATCAAGCAGTTGAAACCTAGAGCTCACATAGATGTTAGGGTTGATAGACAAGGATATTAAAACAGTTATTGTAACTGTATTTCATATGTTCTGAAAGTTTGGCAGAAACGTGGAAGGTATACAAAAGATGCAGATCAAACTTTTAGCAGCAAAAATTATGTGATATGAAAAATATACTGGAGTACACTAATGGTATTTTAGACATTTAGAAGAAAAGATTAGTGAACTTGAAGACATAGAAGAGAAAATTTAGTCAATAGAAATATTAATGACAGGTAATGGAATTAGCAGACAAGGTTGTTAAAATGGCTGTCATAAAATGCAGGATCAGATTGTGGTTAATGTTGACATCTTGGATGTGAGGTTTGCTTAAGAATAATTGTGACAAGCAGAAGTTGGCTTCATGCATACATCTACATGAAGTTAGAGTAGTTGAAAATCAGCATTTGAGCAGAGCAGGGTAGAAGAACTTTATTATGCAGCAGTATATCTCTTGCTAAATGACAATATCACCACAGAGTTAGTAGCTTAAAACATATACTTCCATTTATTATCTCAGTTTCTGTGGGTCAGATGTCTGAGCACAGTTCAGCTGAGTCCACTGCTTTAGGGTCTTAGAAGGCTGTAAAGATGTTGGCTGAGCCTGTGGTCTCATTTGAGACTTAACCGCAAAAAGATCTCGTCTAAGCTCATATGGTTGTTGGCAGGATTCTGTTCTTTGTACACTGTCAGACTGAGGGCCTCAGTTTCTTGCTGTCAGTCAGCAAACATCTGCCATCAGTTTATTGCCATGTGGTCCTTTCTGACACGCCCACTTAATTTGCAAAGCCAGTGAAGGAGAGTCACCTTGCAAGAGGTGTACATCTTATGTGTCATAACCGTGGATGTGACATCCCATTACCTTTGTTGTATTCTCTTGCTTAAAAACAAGTCACAGGTACTGCCCACACTCAGAGGGAATGGTCTGCACAGGATGTGAACACTAGGAGGTGGGATCATGGGAGCCACCTTAGAGTCTGTCCATCAAAGTTCTCTGAACTTTGCTTTCTCATCGCTTCATGACTTGTTTCACTGGAATTTTAGAGCTATTAGGCTTTATTGCTTTAAGAAAGCACTTTTAGTGTTACCATACCATGTTCTTCTTGTTAATGGAGAAATTAGTCTGAAAGATTTTCCCTCTGTTTCTGCTCTTCTTCTCTAATATTTGCTCTGCAGACCACTCCTCCTTGAGATGGTATGAAGGAAATAAGCCTGGGGAAAATTACCTTCTTGGAGATTGACAGCTCACATTAGCATATTGTAGGAAACCTTTGTACCCGTTAACATAGTTAGGGCAATCTTTATTAAGCTTTCCCTGAGCACTTTATAAAAATACGCATACCACTAGCCAGTAAGGTATTGTTTTCATTTAACCTATGATGAAACAAGCTTAGAGGTGAACTAATTTTCCCATTTTAAATGGGAAGTGGTTGATAGGGTAGGATTCAAATCAGGCCTTAGTTTCCACTCTTAGTTTTTATTCTGTATTGCTCTGTGTTATTATGGTGAGTTGTATAGTTATTTCACTATATATTAATGTTGCAATGTTATACTAATAGAAATAAAGTGCACAATAAATGTAGTGCGCTTGAATCATCCCAAAACCATCTCTCCACTCCCAACCCCCACCCTGCCCTTTGAAAAATTGTCTTCCACGAAACTGGTCCCTGGTGCCAAAAAGGTCAGAGATCTCTGCTGTAGAGCAATACTTGTCAAACTTTCTCATGTTGGGGCCTTCATGGATGAAATTGAAGACACGGTTTTGGGTATCCTGAGGGTTTTAGGGGATCTTGGCACATCTGAAACATCTGTGGTGCTGTGTGCCACACACACCAGTTGGCAAGCTCTGCCCTATAGGTAATCATTTTTTCCTCAATTCTTTTTAGCTGCTGCTTCAATTTGCCTTTCTGTTCTGAACAGTGTGCTTATTGTATCAGGATGCTTTTGGATGCAGCTATTGAACCTGACCCATACTGGCTTAAAATAAGAGGACTTAACTCACAATTAGAAGTCCAGGAGATAGGCTCAGGGGCTAATTGATTTGGTAGCACAGTGATGTCTTCAGGGCCCCAGGTTTTCTCATTTCCCTCTTTAGTCACTGGCAGGCGCTATCCTCAGATTATCAGATGGCAGTGTCAGGAGTTGGATTCAGATGCAACAATGTCCATGGGAAGAAGGGAAAATTATTTTTCTTGTAGCTGGATAAGAATGTGGAACCTTGGCCTAGGAACACGCCCTGGATTCAAGAAACACTAGAAAGGGAAATGGGATTACACTTAAACCAGTTAGGCTCACTCCTGGCACTGGGCACACTCTCCTTGAGCTCATGCCTAAATGGAGGTGGATGTGCAAGTGAATTCTGAGCAAAATTAGCTTCTGTTACAAAGAAGGGGAATTTGGAGGCTGGGTAGGCAACCCTGGCCCTGTTTTTGTATTTAACTTAAGATTTAAGACATTATTTGTTGATTTTATTTAAGGTCGATCACTATTTAACTTTAAGCCACCTATCACACTTTTTTCTTCCAGCTACTGATTATAGTTATATAATCTTTTTTGGTAAAATCAATATTCCATGCTTAATTATAACTAGGTTTTGTTCACCATAAACCAGATTCTGTGCTGTGACTACATTTTCCACCTTGTATAATCTTGTTTTTCTAAGAGTTAACAATTGTATTTTCATTCACTTTGTTTTCTAGTACTTGTAAGTTTTCTTTTTAGTAGACACTCAATGTAGTTTTTGGTACAATCAAAAATATCCTACAGTTGTTTTTTGTTCCCTCTTAAGAACCATCTCATAGAGCCTCAGTCACATTGCTTCTCTATGAAATTCTTGCTCTCTGGACCTAATAGGATCCATTTTGCATATTTTCCAGCATAGTTGGATCTCCTGTTTCCTGACTCTCTGGCCATGATCGTTTCTGTTTTTATCCTTCATTTTGCTGGAGAACATCTTTCAGTAGTTCCTGAGAAAAGGGTACATGGGAGGCTAATTTTTTGAGATATTGTCAGAAAATATCTTTAATCTGCTTTCATTTTTAAAAGTTATGACTGGGTATAGAATTGCAGTTTGAAAGCAATTTTTACTGAGAATTCTGTGTGTGTGGCTTCTTATTCTTCATGTATAGAATTGCAGTTTAAATGTAATTTTTACTGAGAATTCTGTGTGTGTGGCTTCATGGTATTCTAGCTTCATATAGCAGGTATAGTTTGTAGTTTGGATTTCATTAAAAAGAAAACACAACACTGTGGAAAAGGCAGAAAATATAATGAGCTCCTTGTATCCATCATTCAAATTCATCATGTATTAACTCATGATCTCCTTATCAATGTCTGTGTTTTTATCTCTCCCTCTTCCCTCTGTGACCTCCTCATAAATATCTATGTTTTTATCTGTCCCTCTTCCCTTTGATTTTTTAAAATTTTTTTTTTAATTTTTGGACTCTTGCCCAGGAGTGCAGTGGTCATGGCATACAGCAGTTTTGACCTCCCTGGGCTCAGGTGATCCTGCCACCTCAGCCTCGCAAATAGCCTCCCTATAGGCACACACCACCTTGCCTGACTAATTTTTCTGTATTTTGTAGACGCGGGAGTCTTGCCATGTTGCCCAGGCTGGTCTCAAAACTCTGGGCTCAATCAGTCCACCCACCTTGGCTTCTCAGAGTGTTGAGATTACAGGCATGAGCCACCAGCCTGACCCTGCCTCTTTTGCATTTTTAAAAGCAAGCCTAGGCGTATAATTTCACTTTTGAGAATTTTAGTGTGTAATCTGTAAAGGATAAGGATGCTGTAGCTAACCAATACCTTTGTCATATCTTTAAAAGGTTAACAGTGCTTCTTCCAATATCCAGTAAGAATTCAGATTGCCTTATTTGCCTCATCAGTATATATTTTTTAACAGTTTATTTAAATCAGGATCTAAGCAAGGACCAGAAATTGCCTTGTTTGACAAATCTTTTGAGTTTTTTTTTCTCTTTTTTTTTTTTGAGACGGAGTCTTGCTCTGTCGCCCAGGCTGGAGTCCAGGGGCGCAGTGTTGGCTCACTGCAAGCTCCGCCTCCCGAGTTCATGCCATTCTCCTGCCTCAGCCTCCCAAGTAGCTGGGACTATAGGCGCCCGCCACCACGCCTGGCTAATTTTTTTGTATTTTTAGTAGAGACAGGGTTTCACCGTGTTAGCCAGGATGGTCTCGATCTCCTGACCTTGTGATCCACCTGCCTTGGCCTCCCAAAGTGCAGGGATTACAGGCGTGAGTCACCGCGCCTGGCCAAAAAAGTTTGTATTTTATTATTTTTTTGAGATGGAATCTCATTCACTGTGTTGCCCAGGCTGGAGTACAGTGGCCAAAAAAGAACTTTTAAATTAAAAACAACATTTTTTTAAAAAGAGATTGAGTCTTACTGTGTTGTCCAGGCTGGTCTTGAACTCCTGGGCTCAAGTGGTCCTTCTCCCTCAGCCTCTCGGAGCCACCACTACCTGACCTTACTTTTCTTTCTCTCTCTCTCTCTTTTTTTTTTTTAAAGTATATACGTATATATATTCTTTAAACAAATATATACTGCATTCTTGATCTCCTGGGGGTTAGGTGATTTTCCCACCTCGGCCTCCTGAGTAGCCGAGACTATAGGTGTACACCACCATGCCTGACTAATTGTTTAGTATTTTTGGTAGAGGCAGGGTCTCACTATGTTGCCCAGGCTGGTCTTGACCTTCTGGGCTCAAGCAGTCTGCCCACCTCGGCCTCTCAGAGTGCTTGGAATACAGGTGTGCGCTACCGTGCTGGCTTAAAAGAATATTTTTGATTCGAGGTTGGTTGAACTTAAACGGATATATGGAGGACTGTTTTTTGTTTTTCATCGTAGAGTTGTCTCAGTTTCCTCTGGATTCCTGTTTTTCTGCTTGTTTTGATTTCTTTCCTTGATGTCGGCAGCTTTCCTCAAATATTTGGCCATCCTCGGGCACGTGGCTTGTATTTAGGAGTAAGGCATGAAGCTGATGGGAGCTCTTTGCGAGGGTGAGGCCTGTTCACTGGAGGCTTAGTAGGCGGAGTGGTAGACCCATGAATATGAGTATTCCTAGGGTTTTACGGCAGTGCTCTTGGCTTTCAGGTTGGGGTTGTGAATCCCATGCTGGTGTTCTGCAGGCAGAACTGTGGACGAAGGAGGGCTGGCACGCACGGTTCTGTCTAAACACTCTTGCTCACTTCTGTGGTATTTACTTATTTATTTTTACTTTTTATTTTATTTTTTATTTTTTTTTTAGAGACAGGATTTTGCTCACTTGCCCAGGATGGAATGCAATGGCACAATCACAGCTCACTGCAGCCTTGAACTCCTGGGGGCTCAAGTGATCCTCCTGCCTCAGCCTCTTTAAGTGCTGGTCTTGCAGGTGTGAGCCACTGTGCTCAGCCTTCACTTTTGTTTTCAGTCCTGTGCCTTGAACCTATTTTCTGTTGTGCTTGATACCTGTCAGTACCAAGTCTTCATATTCACTGGTCCCCAGAGAATATGCCTGTGATGTCTTTGGAGCTAGCATAGTTGCCATCCTGGATGGGGTTTGGGCCGCAGTTTTGGGGTCTTACTACCCTATTTTTATATATTTTTATTGAAAATAACTGAGAAAACTTGCAGATATAGTACAAATAACTTGTTTTCTACACCATTTAAATGTTGTTGGCATGAAGTCCATTATTTGAATACTGTAGTGCATTTTTCCTACAAACAAGGGCATTCTCTTACATAACAGCAATACAGCCATCAAAGTAGCAGTTTAACATGGAGACATTACTGCTGTCTCATCCATATGACTCCATTCTGTTTTTGGCAGTTGCCGCCATAGTGTAGTGTTCTTTATGGGGAAAGAACGCTGCCTAGGATCACTTACACATTTTGTTGTTACTGTTTTTCTTTTTTTTGAGACAGTCTCACTCTGTCATTCAGGCTGGAGTACAGTGGCATGATCTTGGCTCACTGCAGCCTCCACTTTGCATGTTCAAGTGATTCTCCTGCCTCAGCCTCCCAAGGAACTGGGATTAAAGGTACCTGCCACCACACCCGGCTAATTTTTTGTATTTTTAGTAGAGACGGGGTTTCACTGTGTTGCCCAGGCTGGTTTCGAACTCCTGAGCTCAGGCAGTCCACCTGCCTCAGCCTCCCAAAGTGCTGGGATTACAGGCGTGAGCCACCGCGGCTGGCCTGTTGTTACTGTTTTTCAACTGTCCTGATTCAGAACAGTTTCTTACCTGTTCTTTCTTTTGTGATGTTGACATTTTTGAGGAATACGGGCCAGTGATTTTTGGAGTGTTACCCTCAGTGTGCGCCTGGTGTTTCCTCATATTAGATACAGGTTAGGTGTCTTACGCAGGAATGATGCTGTTTTGAATTTTGATGAAGTCTAATTATTAAAAGTTTCTTTTATGGAATGTGCTTTTGTTATCAAATTTCAGAACTCTTCATAGTGCCCTGGTTCTTTTGAATGGAGAATGGCATTTGGAAACCTAGGTCTAAATATTAGGTGTGCTTGGTACTGTTAGTGTGTGGACGCTCCTCGGCTCTCAACGGACAGAACCAGAGAATATGTGCATGTCCTGAGCCTCCCATTCCTCAGCTTTCTAGGTTTAGGGGATACATTAGCTGGTTTCCTTGGCATCTCCAACTGTAGACGCTTTTCTGTGGCTTCCTTTAGTCTCCTAAGCCTGCCACTACCGTGCCGTCTTCTGTCCATTGTCTAAAAACTTCTTTGTCCATCACTGTCTTGTGTCTTGTTTTATTATTTTTTAACTACTGATTTTAGGTGAGTTTTATCTTCAGTGCACTTTTGTGAGAGAATAGAGGTAAATGTATGGATTATTCAATATGTTGAGTGTTTACTTGCTGAAGCTTTAATGCTCTTTCAAACCAATTTTTGCCTTTTATTATTATTATTATTATTATTATTTTTTTTTTTTTTTGAGACGGAGTCTAGCTCTGTCGCCCAGGCTGGAGTGCAGTGGCCGGATCTCAGCTCACTGCAAGCTCCGCCTCCCGGGTTCACGCCATTCTCCTGCCTCAGCCTCCCGAGTAGCTGGGACTACAGGCGCCTACCACCTCGCCCGGCTAGTTTTTTGTATTTTTTAGTAGAGACGGGGTTTCACCGTGTTAGACAGGATAGTGTCGATCTCCTGACCTCGTGATCCACCCGTCTCGGCCTCCCAAAGTGCTGGGATTACAGGCTTGAGCCACCGCGCCCGGCCCGCCTTTTATTATTTTTTGCAGTCATCCTTAACCCCTTGTTTACCTGCTCTGTTCCTGATTGGGCTGTTCTACAGCCTATAATCTTCCACAACTCTCCCTTATATGGAATGAAGACAAATTTATTAAAGTTTTCAGATTCTTTTGATAATCTAGCCCTAGTTTATCTTTCCGTTTCCTTTTCTGCAGTTCTGCTCCAGAGCTTACATTTTGCCACTCATGTTAGGCTCCTCTTCAGCTTTCCTAGCAGCCTGCCTTTGGAGCACATTGTGCTTCTCTGATAATGTTTTCTATATGGCACAGAGCCTGTGCCAGGGCATGTAGTAGGTGTTCAGTGCATTAAACAAACATACAGATCCTCTAAACTAATAAAGCCACCCAAACTTGTTTATTGCCTGTTACCATTTTCCAAATACTGTCATTTAACCCTCAAAGCAACTCTGTAAGCCGTTATCGGATACATCTTTCATAAATGATGTTGACTAAATTGCCCAAGTTGAGTAAATTGCCCAAGGTTATATAGTTACAGTTGTTAACACTGAATTTAACAAATGTTTGTGTGCCTGTATGTGACAGGCCGTTTTAGGTTGTAGAGACAGTTGGGGAATAAAGCTGACAAACATATCCCTAATGGAAGCAGTGTTAAAATGCGCAATCCCAGTGAGGTTGGTTTTGGGGCAAGTCTTCTGTAACCTGACATACTCATCTCAGATGTCATCTTCTGTAGTCTTTCCTGACTTCCCTAGAAGGAGGCAGGGGAGAAGTGGAAAGAATAGCTCCATCTTTTGTTCTCATTAGTTCCTTCCTTTCTTACTGCATTATCATATATAGCATTTATAAAATAATTATTTGTATTCAGAGCGTGTCTTGGTCTGTTTGTACTGCTCTAACAAAATACTTTGGACTGAATAATTTATAAAAAATAGAATTTTATTTTTCATAGTTCTGGAGGCTGAGAAGTCCAGCATCAAGGCACCAGCAGATTCAGTGTTTGCCAAAGTCCTGCTTTCTGCTTCATAAATGATGCCTCTTGCCGTGTCCTCACATGATGGAAGGGCAGGGCAGCTTCCTTCAACCTCTTTTACAAGAACACGAATCCCACACTTCCCCAAAGGCCCCACCTCTTAATACTGTTAGGGGCCAATGTAGGAATTTTGTGGGGAACACCAATATTCAGAATGGTCATAGTCTGTGCTGCTGTAACAAGACACCGCAGGTTAGGTAATTTACAAAAAACGAAATAATTTCTCACAGTGCTGGAGGATGGGAAGTCCAAGATCAAAGTGTTGGCAGGATTGGTGTCTGGGGAGGATCCAGTCTCTCTGCTTCCAAGATAGCATTTTGAAAGCTGCACCCTCTTTAGGGGAGAAATGCTGTGTCCTCACAAGGCAGAATGTGAAAGGGCAAAAGAGACCAAACTTTCTCTGTCAAGCCCTTTTATAATGGCATTAACCAGTTTGTGAGGGCAAAGCCCATATGACCTAAACATCTTCCAAAATCCTCATCTCCCAGCACTGTTATATTGGGAATGAAGTTTTCAACAATGAATTTTGGGGGACACATTCAGACCATAGCAGGGCCTTTGATAGATTGAGCTGCTTTGGTGGGGAACTGTCTCTTTCTGGTATCCAGGATGCCTGCCACATAATGTGTAATCTCAGTGAGTGCATTGGTAAGGAAGTATCCACAGTATGCTTTACCGGCAGCAGGTAGCAGTACTCTCTACTACTCAAGACTGCCTCTTTGTAAGGGTACAAGCAGTTTCAGAAACTCCACTCTCTATTTAGTTGGGAGGGTGTGCTCTCAAAGAGAGTACCTACAGGCAAATTTTTACCGAAATTTCATAAACTGTCTTTTTTCTGGGTGTGTATAGGTCTCTGGTCTGGAAGATGGAGTCTTGACTCCTCCACCACCAATGGTAACCATCTGGTAGGAGTTTTGAAATATTTGTTAAATAAGTATGCTGATATGAGACATCAGAATTTACAAGCCTCTTTTCAAATCAGGAGATAAATTATTTCAGAAGAGGTAGAATGTTTATTTTGAAACATTTTGCAAACAGGTTTGTTGTAATTCTTTCCTCGTATTTGTTGGCATATAACATGTTGAGGTTATCTGTTGCTGCTTAACAAACCATGGCAAAATTCAGTGGCTTAAAACAATATTCATTTCTTTGCTCACTGTGTTCCAATTTGGGCAGGGCCTGTCTCCATCCCACATGGCATCTGCTGGGACTCGGCAGTCCAAGGTGATGGATTCCCTCCCATGCCTGGTGCCCTGGGTGTCTTCCTCCACGTGGCCTTTCCACCTGGCACACTTGGACTTTCTCACAGCTGTGACTGGTTTCCAGAGGTGCCCAAAGTTGAGGCTGCCAGGCCTTCTTAAGACTTACACCTTGAACTGGCAGTGCCATTTCCGCTTGATTCTGTAGGCCAGAAGCAAGCCACAGGCCAGCCCCGATTCAAGGGGTTGTGAGACGGGGTGGGGATTGTATAAGGTGTGAACACTGGCAAGAGTGGTTTATTGGGCCACCAAGGAACACTACCACATGAACCAAGTAAAGGAAGAAAGATGACTTTTTTATTGTTTGTTTTTTATTGTCTAATCTTACTGACCTATTTTGTAATGCAGTGGTGTATTTCTAACTTTTGCTTTAACTCCATTCAAATAGCAGTATAAAAATAATTTAATTTTTCTTTTTTTTTTTTTTTGAGATGGAGTCTGGCTCTGTTGCCCAGGCTGGAGTGCAGTGGCCGGATCTCAGCTCACTGCAAGCCCCGCCTCCCGGGTTCACGCCATTCTCCTGCCTCAGCCTCCTGAGTAGCTGGGAGTACAGGCGCCCGCCACCTCGCCCGGCTAATTTTTTTTGTATTTTTTAGTAGAGACGAGGTTTCACCGTGTTAGCCAGGATGGTCTCGATCTCCTGAACTCGTGATCCGCCCGTCTCGGCCTCCCCAAGTGCTGGGATTACAGGCTTGAGCCACTGCGCCCGGCCTAATTTAATTTTTCAAATTCAGTTGAACTGTATTCATCTTGATATGTATCATAAATACAGATTTGGGAGTGAAGAAAGTAGAACAATGAATACTTTATGGCAGAGGTCTCCAGCCACTGAGCTGTGGACCGGTACTGGTCCATGGCCTGTTAGGAATTGGGCTGCACTCCACGAGGTGAGCTTTGGGCAAGCGATCGTTACTGCCTGAGCTCTGCCTCCTGTCAGATCAGTGGCGGCATTCGATTCTCATAGGAGCGCGAACCCTGTTGTGAACTGCACGTGCGAAGGATCTATATTGCATGCTTTATATGAGAATCTAACTGGTGATCTGAGGTGGAACAGTTTCATTCTGAAACCATTCCTCACCTCCTCCCGTCCGTGGAAAAATTGTCTTCCACAATGCTAGTCCCTGGTGCCAAAAAGATTATGGGATACTCAGCTCCACGTTGCACCTAACGTAGCAAAAGACTAGATAAAAACCCTGAATATATACTTCGTGAAATCAGTGACATAAACCTCCTCCTGGGTTACACGTTACAGTCCACGAACGCTCTCAAGTATTCAAGTATCTCAAGATTTCAGGTATCTCAGTTCGCCTGTGGTTGTCCTTTGTACAGGTGGAAGAAAAGAGGGATCTCAGATTCCCGGTAGTTGCATCCCCACCCCCAAACAGATCTCTCCCTTCTTCATGCCCTGGATGTGATAGTGTTTCAACATTTAAATAGTTCTCTTCTTGATTCTGACTTGAGGGATGGGCATCCTATGATTAGGTTTGGGTGTGACAGTGGAATTTTGTCAGAAACATTTTGGCTCGTGGGCCAAATACATTGGAGTCCGTCCGAAAGCTCACTAGGAAATGTAGATTCTCAGGTTTAACCCTAGGCTACCTGTATCTGAGTATCTTAGAAGAGGTTTGGATGTTACAGAGTTTGAAGATAGCATTTTTAGGCCCTATATTGTTTATTCTCTGTGAGGATGATGTCGCTGTCCAAGGGTGTAAGGATTATTATTGGGGAGTATATATTCAGGGCAGCTTGAGTCTGTGCTCTTGCTCCTCACCTCACTTTTCTTTGGAGGGAGATGGAAAATCTTAGATGTTAATCATGGTTTGTGGCCCTCCAAAAGTTAACCTTACATGACAAAACCTTGTTCCTTAATGTTTAATTTCCCTTGTTAAGGAGAAATTTAATTTCTTGAATTAAATTTAAATTAAATTTCTCTCCTGGGAATGGGATACTCAAAAAAAGGTCGAGAAACATAATCCTATAAGAATTACTCTGGCATAGTAACTGCCCTGCAGTATCTGTGTCCTCTCTGCTGTCCTAGGAAACCTTAGGATGTGATTTTGGCTATATTATTTTAATACTAAGATTTTACTTACATTTAATGGATTAAAAAGAAAAACATTCTAGATGGGTGGAAACATTTACTCTGTAAAATTTTGCATCCAAGTCAATTGATTTTTATCCTTGTGAATAAAGCCCTGTTAGGATAGACTCTGTTCTGGGATTTGGAAACCTTTTGTCTTTATAATGGCATTATATACTGAAAACTCTTCATGTTTTCCACCTTGTTAACATACGACAAGCCAGGGCTTTTATATGCCACAGAAAACACAGGAGGTGTTCTCTCAGGGACATGTTCTTAAGTCATTCCTGTCTTTCCTCCTGGGAGTGACTCCTGGTCCCATGTATCTGTTTTCTGTGTAGTGCAGGCCAGTAGGTGAAGTGGGTGGACCCCAGGGCCCCTGTGCCCTTGTCCTCTAGGAAGGAGAAGGGGTATGGGAGGCATATTGTTATCTGGGTTTTTTCGTTTGTGGCTTTGGGCTGGGTATAAATGAAAATGCCTCTTTTTTTCTTTTTTTAGGTTGGGGATGGAGGACAGTAGTGGGAGAAATAGGAGTTTCTAATATATTACCTTCTTTAAAGAAAATTTTCAAATTTTGAGTTAGTTTTCTGTCCTTAAAGGTAATGTTAACTTCTTTGTATTTGTCCGTTTTCTGTGTAATTTGTCGAGGCTTAGGAGAGCTAAAGGCATAGTCTAGCCAGAAAACCGAAGTCCTCTGGATATCTCCATTCACTTGAAAATACATTGCTTGGCAATTGACAGATGCTGGGGTAGATTATTTTTTGAGTCAGTGAATGAAATTAATCCAAAGGTTTTTTTTTTTTAATGTAATTCTCTGTTCTATGATTTTAGAATCTAGTCTGAAGCGTAATATTGAGGAAAAAGTGAACTGGGAAGTTAAGAGACCTGGCGTCCACTATTCTTACTGCCTACCATGTTTTAAAATTTCCGTAGACTTAACTTTCGTTGTCTATAAACTTGAAGAATTGGTAGACGACCCTTTGAGAGCCCTTCAGGGTCCAGAATTTTGTCATCAAGTATGGTGAACACATTAGAATGTCCTCAACTGATGTAGTTGTGAGAAGGAATTAGTTCCAGTTATCATGTAGAGAGTAGTGAATTAGGGTAAACAGTTGAGCCACTGTAACAGTTCCAGCAATTTGATGGCTCTGAGAACATGGAATTGTCTTGGGGTGAGTGCCCAGGTTGGTGGCACTGACTGCCTCACATGGTCATTTGGAGTCACACATTTTTTTCCGTCTTGTTCCTCCGCTGTACCCTAGGGCATAGTCCTTGTGTGTTGTCTCTGCACTAGCTCAGAAGGTGCAGAGTAGAAGGTGCAGAGACAGAGTAGAAATGCTCACTCAGTGTCCTAAGGCCCTGAAGTGGCACTTATTTTCACATTCTTTCCCTGCGAATTTAGCCACATGGCCGTACGCAGCCACAGGGAAGCCTGGGAGGTGTAAGCTAGTCGAGTCATCATGTGTGGGGCTACTGTTACCATGGAAGATGATGACTGGAGTCTCTGCCACAACTAGTATATATGAAGCTATTTCTTAGTATATTTCTGGGGACCCTTTTTCCTTATTTTTGTTTAGCAAAGAGTTAGGTAATTAATACAAAAAGTAAATTATTTTGGCAAGTTATGCTAAGGGTAGTATATTGAAAGGCAGGTTTTGAAATGAATTAGAAACCTAAAACTAACCAGCCCTGATTGCACCTTTGTCCCCTCTAATGAAAAGTCTGGTGAAGAGTAGTTAGAACTTTGCTACACGCTGGTTTCTTAGGAGCACTTAAGTACACATTTAGTCCCAAGTGACATCTCTTTTCCATAGCAGAAATCTATAGTTCTCTTCAGTAAACTAGTGCAGTAAAAGGAAGCTGCTGCTTGAATATCAGCAGGCTTCTTGGGCTTCAAATTCTTACTCTAAATACCCAAAGTTGGCCATGTTTCAGAATTGCCTGGGGTCCTTGTTCAAAATATAGATTCAGGCCTTATCCTCTGGAGATTCTGATGGTTGTGTTTCTGAATCTGAATTTTTTTTTTTTTGAGACAGAGTCTTGCTCTGTCACCCAGGTTGGAGTGCAGTGACCAGATCTCAGCTCACTGCAAACTCCGCCTCCCGGGTTTACGCCATTCTCCTGCCTCAGCCTCCCAAGTACCTGGGACTACAGGCGCCCGCCACCTCGCCCGGCTAGTTTTTTGTATTTTTTAGTAGAGATGGGGTTTCACCATGTAGGCCAGGATGGTCTCGATCTCCTGACCTCGTGATCTGCCCGTCTCGGCCTCCCAAAGTGCTGGGATTACAGGCTTGAGCCACCGCGCCCGACCCTAAATCTGAATTTTTAACAAGCCCCTCAGGGCGACTGTGATGCAGCTATCAGTGGTATGGGATCCAGTACTTTAGCTGCCTGTGCCTCAATCACCTTATATGTGAAAGTGCGTAATTTATACCTTCCTGGCTCCTGTACCTCACAGGATTCGGAGAGCATGAGATGAGTTGTATTTTAAATTATTTCATAAATTTAAAATTACCGTAAAAGACTGGGCACAGTGGCTCACGCCTGTAATCCCAGCAAACTTTGGGAGGCTGAGGCAGGAAGATTGCTTGAAGTTTGAGAGCAGCCTGGGAACATAGCAAGACCTCATCTCTTTAAAAAAAAAAATATATATATATATATATATATATGTGTATATATATTTATTTATATAATTATATATATATATATTTTTAGCCTGCAGTGTACACACACACACACACACACACACACACACACACACACAACATAATTAGCCTGGCACCGTGGCAGGCACCTGTAATCCCAGCTACTCTGGAGATGGGAGGATTGCTTGAGTCCAGTCTTGAGTCCAAGACTGCAGTATGGTAGGATTTGCACCTTTGCCTTCCATCCTGGGTAACAGAGTGAGATCCTGTCTCTTAAAAAAAAAATAAAAGTACCGTAAAAATTTTTAGGTGGTATTACAAGTTGTTTGGCAAGATTTTGTGTACAACAGCCCTGAAAGGTAAGTGCTATTGTCTCCATTTAGAAATAAACTGGGAAATAATAGGTAAATCCCTAGGCTTCTTGATTTTGCATAATTGAACAGAGACTCAGAAAAAGTTATCTGCCCAGTGTAACTGCCAATAGCAGAAGAAACAATAATTTATAGATATTTTTGTTTTTACAAATCTTATAAAATACCACATGACAACTTGATGCCTTGGGTGTCCTGTGTGGAAGACTCTGCTTTGTACTTTGGCGATGTCAAGCTGAATGAGACACATTGTCTGCACATATGGAAGTTACAGTCTAGTAGAGGAGAGAAAACTTAAAAACGAATCATTATAATGTCCTTAAGAATCATTTTCTTTTTATGAATGAATCCTACAACCATAACAGGACAGGTTGTGAATATATTGTAGTTCAGAGGAACGGAGAGGACATGTGAGGCGATCCTTTTGTGAAGAGCACAGCTTGAGACAGGAGGAGAAACTTATTTTTTATTTTTTTACTGCAGAGGGAACAGTGTCAGTTGCTCAGAGGACTCTTCTTTCTCCCCTGGTGCATTTGCTAGGACCTTGTAGCAAGTAAAATGATAGAGAAACATGCCTAGATGAAGGATGTGTCCCGTTCCCTGAAATCAAGGGAAGCAGAGCTAAGATTGGTTATGCAGACCATGGGCTGGGCACTCCCTACAAAGTCACTTTAATCAATCCCAACACTCTTGTGAGTAGAGAGAGGCAGAGCCCTTTAGTGGAAAGAGCATGAGATTTTTAAAACTTAGAAATGGTTGGCAGTGGTGGGGCCAAATCTGGATTGTGTGTGGATATTCAAATAAGTGGATTTTCCTTTTTTATAAGACCCGTAAGACTCTTCCTCCTTTTTCAGCGCATTTGGTTTGCCTTGATTTTGACAAGAGTGTGATTGCTGCTACCCTATTATGAAATTGAGGATAGAGATCTGTGGGTTCATTGTCAAGCTGGAGGATGCAGGCAGGAAAAGAGTGCGGGAACCCTGCAGAGTTTGTGGTAGGGGATCTTTACAGGAAATGTAAAGGTTGATTTATTTGGCAAAGATTGTATTAGATGTTAGGGATAAATTAGTGAAAAAAAGACAAATACAGTTTGGACTTTCATGTCATTGACAGTCTTTGTGTGGCATTTTAACATTTACTGTTCTTAATAGAATATGTGACAACTGTCTTGACAAGTACTGTTCAGGATTGGGTAGCTCAGTGTTGGGTTTCACTGAGCATGAGAGGCGTGGAGATTTTACGTTACATGTCTTCTAGTGGTTCTGTCTTTCTAAAGCTTGAAGGTACTCGTGAGAAAGCAGTGAGACTGTCCATGATTCCAAATGAGATGTTGATGTAGATTAAGCACAGTGTTTCATCCAAGTATGCAAATTAAGAATACAAACACAGGTTGGAGCATTTTTCATAGGTGACATTTGTAGAACCTATTTTAAGAACATTTGGAACTTTTTTTTTAACCTCCTTGTATTAGTTCCCTGTGGCTCCTGTAACAAATCACAAATTTAGTGACTTAGAACAGTAAAAATTTATTCTCTTAACAATTCTGGAGGCTAGAAGTCCAAAATCAGAATCATTGAGCCTAAATCAAGGTGTTGGCAGGGCCAGGGCTGTGCTGCTTTAGGAGGCTCAGAGCCACTTGCTAGTGGCTGCCAGTACTTCTTGACTTGTGGATGCCAGCATTACTTGACTTGTGGCCACATCACCTCAGTCTCTCCTGTGATGGTTGTGTTGTCTTCTTTCTGTGTCAGTTTGCCCCTCTCCCTCTCTCTCACAACACTTGTGATGGCATTTAGGGCACACCTTGATAATGAAGGATAGTCCCCTCATCTCAAGATTCTCAACTTAATCACACCTGCAAAGACCTTTTTTCCCCCAAATACAACATTTATAGGTTTCAGGGTGTAGGATGTAGATATCTTTTGGTGGACCATTTTCCAGCTTATCTATAAATTATTTGTAAAAGTAGGAAGGTTGCTTTTGAAGTAGCAACTTTTAGATATATCATAAGTATACTTCCAGCTGTAATAAGAATTAGTGATAGTTTTATAACTTTTAGGGTTAACTTGATGATCCAAATTTGAGATCCAAATTGGGAGACAGCTCCCAAAATTTTACCACCTAATCTGTTTTTTATAACAATGGTTTTGAGCTACTTTTCTCTAAATAATGGAAGTTATTGTTCTTTTAGGGTCAGTGTAAGCTGACAATGGTAACTTTTATCAAGTATTAAAAATGAGTCTGAGTTTAGGGAAATGATATGAATGATTGGAATTTATTTTAGCAATCTAGGAATTTTATTGACTGAGAAGGTGCAGATCGCAGAGAAGTAGCCAGAAATATACTATGATTGTACCCTTTCTAAAGTTGCTTGGTTGAATCAAAGTTGAAAACAGGGGCCAGGCACTGTGGCTCACGCCTGTAATACCAGCACTTTGGGAGGCTAAGGTGGGTGGATCACCTGAGGTCAGAAGTTCATGACCAACCTGGCCAACATGATGAGACCCTGTCTCTACTAAAAATAAAAAATTATCCAGGTGTGGTGCACGCCTGTAGTCCCAGCTGCTTGGGAGGCTGAGGCGGGAGAATTGCTTGAACCTGAGAGGTGGAGGTTGCAGTGAGCTGAGATCCTGCCACTGCACTCCAGCTTGGGCGACAGAACAAGATTCTGTCAAAAAAAAAAAAAAAAAGAGAAGAAAATAGGTTATAATTAGACTATATTTTTCTTATTATGCTATATTAGGTAATTTTGGACTGGTCTAATATAGCTCACTGTGAATAAAATATAAGCATATGTGGTGTTTAAAAAAAATATGTTCACACTTAGGTGCCAGTGGAAGGTTTCATAGTCATGAGCCAATCGTGAACATAAACGTGTGTGTGTATTAATTTTAATACTTGGTTTTTTTCTTGAACTTTGCTTTTACAAAGTACTTTTTATTTCTCTACACCTTGAGACACATATTTTGAAGCTTTTCAGGTAGTCTTGTTATTTCTAGTTCTTTTTTTGTTTGTTTGTTTGTTTTTTGAGACAGAGTTTGGCTCTTGTTGCCCAGGCTGGAGTGCAATGGCACCATCTCCGCTCACTGCAACCTCCGCCTCCTGGGTTCAAGCAGTTCTCCTTTCTCAGCCTCTCGTGTAGCTGGGATTACAGGTGTGCCCCATCACACCTGGCTAATTTTGTGTTATTAGTAGAGACAGGGTTTCACCATGTTGGCCTGGCTCGGACTCCTGACCTCAGGTGATCCACCCGCCTCAGCCTCCCAAAGTGCTGGGATTACAGATGTGAGTCACCGCGCCCGGCCAATTGTAGTTCTTTTGGTGTGAAATTTGGTTTCTCTTTTGTAATGAAAGATTCTTTGTATCTTTGGTAATTACTGTGTATAAGCTCTTCTTCACATGAACTTTGGAAGGTGTTCTACATTTTGAGGGATATACACATTTACCTATTTTCAGATATTTAGAGTCAATATTGTTCCAACTCCTACTTCACACTGACAATTTCCACTTCCCACTTCCCATTCCCCAGTTGCCAAATGTAATAGCCATAAAGAGCATCAGATTGATTTATCCGCTATCCCTTTGTGCAGTTGCTGCCATGTTTTTCTCCTACTTACACAATTTTATTATTTTTGCTTTAAGCTGTATTTTAAACAACTGAAATTTATTTTTGTTTAAAACTCAGTTTTTAAATGTAAGTATCCAAAGGAAAAAATATTTATGAAAACTTGGTTTCCATTTGGTATCGGTTTTCTGCCCTAACACTCTCCAGCTTTTCTTGTGCAGGTCTGCTGGCAAGGACTTCTTTTTTTTTCCTTCTTAAAATTTTTAATCTCTAAATGTCTGTATTCAGTCTTGAGTTTGAAGGTTTTTTCACTGAATATAGAATTCTAGATTGATACTTTTTGTCTTTTAGCACTTTAATGGTGTTCCATTGTCTTCTGGCTTCCATTATTTGTGATGAGATGTAAGTGGTAATTACTCTCTTTATTCCCTCGATACACCAGTCTTTTCTTCTCTGGCTGCTTTCAAGATTTTCTCTTTCTCTAGTTTAAGCTGTTTTACTCTGCTGTGCCTGGGTATGGTTATCATTTGAAAGATTTTAAGCTGTGGTTTCTTCAGATATTTGTCCCTTTTTTTTTTCTGTAACTTTATTTACATGCGTTATACAACTTGATATTGTTCCACAGGGTCTATTCAGTTTTCTTTAGTCTTTTTTCTCTCTCTTCTTTAGATTAGACAATTTTCTTCGCCTTTCCCTTTCCTTTTTTTTGAGACAGAGTCTCACTGTGTTGCCCAGGCTGGAGTGCAGTGGTGCCATCTTGGCTCACTGCAACCTCCACCTCCCAGGTTCAAGCGGATTCTTATGCCTCAGCCTCCCAAGTAGCTGGGATTACAGGTATGCACCACCATGCCTGGCTAATTTTTGTATTTTTAGTAGAGATGGGTTTTCACCATGTTGGCCAGGCTAGTCTTGGACTCTCAACCCTCAGGTGATCCTCCCCCCTCAGCCTCCCAAAATGCTGGGATTACAAGCATGAGCCACTGTGCCTGGCCTAGGTTAGATAAGTTTCTATTGATCTGTCTTCCAAGTTTGCTGATTTTTTTTTTCTACCATCTTCAATATGCTATTAATTTCATCTAGTAAATTTTGCTCTTTGGTTATTATGTTATTCATTTTTAGAGTTTTCTTTTTGTTCTTTTTTTGTAGTTTCTATTTTTCTGCTGAGATCCCCTGTCTGTTCACACATTAAAGACCATGTGTTCCTTTAAGGTTTTGAAAATAATTCTAATTCTTTGAATGTATAAAATAGCTGCTTTAAAATATTTGTTGCTAAATTAAACATCTGTTCTAACATGGGGTTGGTGTTTTACTGACTCCTTTTTCCCCCTTAAATTTGATCACATTTTTCTGTTTCTTTGCTTGCCTTCTAATTATTTTTGTATTGAACAACAACAGCAGAGACAAGGTCTTGTTCTGTCACCCAGGCTGGAGTGCAGTGGCGTAGTCATAGATCACTGCTACCTCACACTGCTGAGCTCAGGTGGTCCTCCCGCCTCAGCCTCCTGAATAACTGGGACTATAGGTGTGCACCACTATGCTCGGCTAATTAAAAAAACAAAAAACATATAAATATAACTGTAAATATATATATATATATGTTTTTGTATAAATGGGGTCTCACTATGTTCACCAGGCTGTTGTTGAACTCCTTGCCTCAAGCCATCCTGCCTTAGCCTCCCAAACCATGCCTGGCATGCTTGCCTCCTGACTTTTGATGAATACTGTTTTTTTCCCTCCTAAGAAGGTTGATTTTTGTTCTAAAGTCTGGTTGGTCACCTTGAACTTGTGTAGGCTTGGTTTTATACTTTATTAAGGCAAAATTTATTTACCTTAGGTAACTTCAGGATGGTTCCTTACCCTCTCTAATATGGTGGGCCATGACTTTCAAACTGGGTTTTCTTGTGACTCTTGTCTGGATTTGGTTTTAGACATTATTGGTACTGATCTGGAGTAGGTTGTATGCTAGAGTGTGGTTCTTAGTCTTGAAGGAGGAAGGGAATGTTGAGGTGTGTATTAGGGTTCTCCAGAGACACAGAACCAATCAGGCGCGCGCGCGCGCGCGCGCACACACACACACACACACACACACACACACACAGTATATATATGTATATATCCATAAGTAAATAAATATAAATTGATATAAGGAATTGGCTCACGTGACAATGGAGGCGGAGCAGTCATAAGACTCACATACGCAGAGTAACACTTGGCCAAATGTGTGGGCACCCTGTGGCCTAGGCAGGTTGGCACAAAAAGTTAACTATCACAGGGTGTTAATGAGATTTCTTCTCTGTGGTTGGGCAGGGACCCCAGATACCCCAGACCTGCTCATTGTCTGTCATTTTGTTTCTGGTCTCAGCCTTTAAGTAATCATTCTGTGGCTCAGGTTGTTTCACCTGGCCCATGTGCATTCTGGTCCTCATGGCTCTCCTACATCCAGACTTCTGGAGATCCCCTTCTGTGCACCTCCCTTCTCTCTGGCACACAGCTTCAGACACCTGAACTCTAAGCTTTACCTTCACATCTCAGCATGCCCGTCATGCTTTACTGAGCCTCCAGTTCCTTTCACCATGTTGGGAAATTGTTACCAGACAACCAGGAGACTCATGACCCTTCAGGGGTCACAGTGTTGGGCTACGATTTGTTGATTGTCAGAAAACAGTTGGCTCAAATATTTTCTTCAGTTTTGTGATTGTTTAAAGTGGATATATCAGTACTAGTTATTTTCTTGTACAGAAGCAAGATATGTGAGGATTACTGTTTAATACCCGTTAGGCGTACAGGTTCTTTGCAGGTGCTTGGAGGAATATAAGGATTAATACAGTTAGTTTCCTATTGAGCATGGCTGGGGTGGGATTGTGAAGTGGAATGTATGGATTTAGAATGGTTCAATATAAGCAAGTATCCAGCTTCATGTTTGCAGAATACGGTTTTGCTCTCATGGCATGAACATTCTCAGAAAGTACAGAATCTAAGGATGAAAAAAAAAGCTGAGTGGTGGAGACAGTTTTCTTTTAAATTTTAGCTGCTGTTCTGATTATATTTCATGGAGTAGGTAGATATTTAAATGATTTTTTAGTGATGTCGGCCTTTGGGTAAAGATGAGGCCCACTGAGAGGACTCTAGAGCAGTTGAATCCCGCTTCCCATCTAGGGTTGGAATCATGGCCCAGGCAAACGCTGTGGGTCCCAAGCTCTTCAGGAATGACTGGGGACTGCCATTCATAAAGCAGCTGTCCCACTATTGGATGTCTTTGTTCATTTATCTATTTTCTGCATAGTCTCCTGCATCCTTTTCCTAATTCTTGGCTTTAGTTCTGTTTTCTTGAACTACAGGGAGCGAGTCAAGTCATCCCACCTCTGTGAGACTTGCTTGATTATTTGAAGGCATCTATCCGTGAGTCCTTCTTCAGTCTTTCATTGTCTTGGCTGCACAGCCTTAGTACCTCCAGATCCCCACCCACCTATTACTTTCTCGGGAGTTTTGAACTTTCTCACTAACCTTTTTTATGTGGATCTAGGATTGAAAAGAATCGTGAGCTTAGGAAGCCTTACGGATACAAAGACTACATATTCAGGTCTTCCTTGTCAAATATCAGAAAGGTTATTTCTGACAGTCCTCCTTCCCCAAATCTAAATGTTTCCCTCTTTTAGCAATCTTTCCCTCCCTTGTAACTTTAGCATGGTGTATGGTGTGTGTGTAGTCATACATTAGTGTGATTTTTGTCTGTTTCGTACACTGTACTGTGAGGTCCACGAGGTGGAGGCACAGTGGCAGCAAGCCTCACCCTACATCTCCAGTGCTGGGCATCATCCAGTGTCATGGCATCATGTGATTTTTAGAGTACTATTGGTGTGTGTTCAGTTATGTAAACTTGTTTCTCAGTTGTGTCAATAGGCATAAATAAGTTTTCACTGTTGATGTTATTGAAGTGTATCCATATGTATGTATGGTCATTCCTTTTTTTTTCTAAAGGATAATATATGTATTTATTTCTTACAAATTCCAGGGGATGTACCAATGTTAGCCATTTCTTGTCTCTTGTATGGCTACATCCAGTTGTAATTGCTCAGTAAAACACATGAGGTATTTGAAATGCTTCAAATATCAAGAAACACTAACTTATCTCTGGCATACCATACTTTTTAAAGCAGAAGCGTTTTCTGTAATGGTTACTACAGAGTGTTTACTGGTTAACTTTTAGTTAACCAGAAGCATACATTCCATAGCTATTCCAGTTAACTGAGGTTTATATCCATAAGGACATTACCAGACATAGAAAAATTTCTCTCTTCTTCATCTAGAGACCCCAACCACCAACACACCCTTACTACCTTCTAGAAAACATAAAGTGATGGGACAGGGTGCGGTGGCTCAAGCCTGTAATCCCAGTGCTTTGGGAGGCTGAGGCAGGCGGATCACTTGAGACCAGGAGTTCGAGACCAGCATGGTGAACATGGTGAAACCCTGTCTCTAGTAAAAATACAAAAACTAGCCAGGTGTGGTGGCACATGCCTATAATCCCAGCTACTTGGGTGGCTGAGGCATGAGAATTGCTTGAACCCGGGAGGCAGATGTTATAGTGAGCTGAGATCATGCCACAGCACTCCAGCCTGGACTCCAGAGTGAGACTCTGTCTCTAAAAAAGAAAAAAAAAAATTTTGTGTATATATATATCTTTAATAGTGACTTTTACTAGTGAAAATTTTAATGTCCTAATTACTGTTATTTAGAAAAAATTCTTTTTGAGTTGATGTTTAAAATAATTTTGATTTTTTTTTTTTTTTTTTTTTTTTAAAATGATGTTTTACAACTCCTGCCTACTGCTACCCCCTTAGCTCTCCAGGCCCTTTGGCCTGACTAGTAAAAGTTTGCTGTTTTTTCTTCCGGACATTTTCCTTTGTATCTTCATTTATATATAAGTGCTCATATTCTTGTTATACACAGGTATATTTACACACATAGGTTGGGTATCCCTGATTCGAAGTGCTTGGGAGTAAAACTGTTTCAGATTTTGAAATATTTGCATATATGTAGTGAGGTATGTTGGGGATGGGACCTCAGAGTAAACATGAAATTCATTTATGTTTTATATACCGTAGACGGTCTGAAGGTAATTTTATACAATATTTTCAGTAATTTTGTGCACACAGTAAAGTTTTGACTGAGCTGTGGCTGTAACCCATCATATGAGGTCAGGTGTGGAATTTTTCACTGGTAGCATCATGTCTGTGCTCAGTAGATTTAAAATTTTGTAGCGTTTTGGATTACAGATGCTCAACCTGTACTTCTGTAACAGAGTAGTTTGAATGCTTAATTAAAAGGGCAAATCAGTTTGGTTTTATGATTAAACCTTTTCAAAGTTTTTGTTACTTTCAGATACTCGTAAGTAAGGCATATAACCTTTCTAGACCTCACTTTCCACATTTGGTAAAGGATTGATTTGAATTAAATGAAACTGAAAACCTCTTAGCTCTCAATATAACAAATTCTGGGTTAAACTGTATAACTCATCTCTTAGATATCATGAAGAATGTGTTGTTTTTAATGTGAAAAAGTATGAAGATAAAAATCACATATGACTTTGGGTAGCAAGAAGAGAGTTTGGGGGAAGTTGCTGAAGCGTACAGTTTTTCCCCCTAAGAGCAGCGAGAGAAGGGCAGCTAATCAGACTGGTGGTGGAATCCGTCTCTGTTGCCCAGGCTGGCACTAGGAAGTTTGAGCTGTATCGATCCCTCAAAACTGATGACATCTGAAAGGCAGTTTTACCCCGGCTCCCTGAAGTTTCCCATTACAGCTGTACATTTGTGTTAACGCAGTGAATGCTTCAAAAAAAAAAAAAGTTATAGAAATCAAAGCTTACATAGGCAAATCTTTGTTAGTGACTTAGTTAAAAAACAGCATTTCATGAATAATAGTTTCCCAAGCTATTTTAACCCTTTTCCCTTTCCTAGAAGAGAAACAAGAAAATCCCACACATTTTGCTCAGTCATGGTATATTTGTAAGCTCTCTTGTCACAAAGTGTCGTGGATTCTTTAAATTTCTTTTAGTTAGCTTCTTTTGTCCAGTAGCTCACTTATTTTGTAGTTTGAAGATGACTGTACTTCTGACACTTTTCTCACATACTCCTGCCTTAATTTTTCGAAAAACTTTCAATTGCAAGAAACTTCAAACATACACAGAAGTGGAGAGAATACTATAATGAGCTCTCATGTCCCTAGTCTCTTGGCTTCAGCAGTTCTCAGTGTTTTGCCCATCAGATTTTCTAACGCTTTTAGTGTAAGTAATGCCACATTTAAAAATACTCTTTTTAGAAAAGAGGCTTAGTATTTAAAGGGAAATAAACCAGAGTAATTCCCAAGATTTATCTGATTAAACTATAGAGTTGATAATTATATAAATTTTTTTTAGCACATAGAACAATCATTGTCTATAGCAGAAGTACTAGCTTTTGTGCCCTTTGCATTGGATTGAGTTATAGAGCTAAACCACAGCAAACTTATTTGTTCACTATTAGGTTGCAAGTATCACTTAACTCTGCTTACTTATCTCATCTTCAATATTTATAAATTTTAACTCACATTTGTTTCAGTAAAGCAACCCAAAGTAGATGTTTTAGGAGATGAATTGGTGTGATGGTTATGATTTTCTTTTACTCCTGTGTTGATAGTCAGCTGTAGTTGAGACTGTTAGCCTTCTGGAGGGTGAGGTGAACAGGGCTTTTTCCACTCTCCGGGCTAGAGGCTGACATGCATGCAGTTATCTGCAGTTCAAGGCAGAATGGGGTTAGGGTGGTAATGGTGGCATAAATACTACTGTGCCAGGGTCATGTCTGTAAGTGTGTGGTGGGAAACTTTCTGGGGGAGACAGCACTGGCATTGGGTTTGGACGTGGCATGTACAGGCAGAGGTGGATAAAGAAGACCCATGGAGTAGCCTTAGCAAAAGAGTGGTATTTGGATAGTGGGACTTTGTTGATTGTGGCTGGAGTGTAGATGGGTACTAGGAGACAGAATGAAAAGGTGGAGGTAATAGTAATTTAAAATATAACGGTAAAAAGAAGCAGCTGTGTACTGATCACTTACTGTGTGCAGTGTTTTAAATGGTTTACAGGTAACACATCTTTGATAATACAGCAATTCTGTGGGTGCAGTAAGTCATGGAGCCAGGAGTTCAGCTGGGGCAGGCTGGCTCTGGAGCATCACTGGTGCCTTGAGGCCTCGAATGCCAGATTAAGCAGCGCCAAGCACTTTTTTGGGTCTTATTTTTGGATGGTGATGGCTAGCAGGATATTAACTGATTTAAAAAACAAATATATTTGTCCATTGTCGTGAACTTTTTACCTTTGTTGGAGTTTAAAAAATTGAAAGTACTTAGTGGTTACTTATTGTGGCCCCTAGTTAGAGTTCATGATGAAGGGACTTTTTAATGTTAAGATGGAAGCTGAATTTCTTGGACCATTTTTTTCCTCATAAAAGATGTATATATTTATAAAAATTGCAATACACTGAGAAGTGTAAAAAACTAGTGATTAGAATTTTATTAGCCAAAGACATTCATTATGAATAATCTTAAATGCTTTCTTTGAGTGTTTTCTATGTATTTATTTTACTTTTCTAAAACTGCTTTGGGAAAGGCTTTGAGTCTGTTCTAATATAATGGTATAACTTCCCCCTCATGTAGTGAAGCTTTCAGAAGAATTCAAGTGATCAAGAAAAAACAGCAACATCGTATCTCTGTTACCTTTGTGTTGAACATTTTTTATTTATAACATTCAGTTTTCAATGATAAACTTTTGTATATATATTTTGTATTTTCTGTTATGAGGTGGATTTCTTAAAGTAGAGATTGAACATGAAGCAAAATGGCTTACAAAAGGAATGTGAATCTGTGCTACAGACATAAAGACTATTTTGAAGGCTATAGGGACAACCACATTTGCCAGGACTCATGCTTAGACTGTGTACAGCTGTGGAGATCATAAATGGAGAAAGCATGAGATTCGAGCAAGAAAAACGTACTGAGGTTTGTTAATAAGATTTGAGAAGAGAGATGGAAAGTCTTGCTGTTCGGTTGGAGAAGCAGCTGAGGAATAAGTCTTTGTGCATATGAAGAGTGTTTTGTAGGTTGTGTGTAGGTATTTTCTGTTTCTTCAGAATGTAGCAAAAACAGTGTGAACTTAAGTTGGTGTAAAGGAATTTAGGAGATAATTTATGACTAGGGATTGGAAGCTATTGAAATGGTTTATCATGACAATTCTTTGAAATGGGTAAATTTTCACTATATTTAGGATTTTATTCTGCTTATGGAGAGGAGGGGTTAAAATGGTGTTTTACAGGTCTTTCTAGAACTTTATTCCCAAGATTTATTTACTTACTTAGAGACAGTTTCACTTTGTCACCTAGGCTGAAGTGCAGTGGCACGATCATAGGTGGTCACTACAGCCTCAGATTCCTGGGCTTAAGCAGTCTTCCCACCTCAGCCTCCCCAGTAGCCGGGATTACAGGTGAGTGCCACCATGCTCGGCTTATTTTGATGTTAATTCCAGTTTTCTCACCTATTGCATATCTCCTGGACTTACACAGAAAATAGAAGACAGTTGGCTGGGCACTGTGGCTCAAGCCTGTAATCTCAGCACTCTGGGAGGCCGTGGTGGGCAGATCACTTGAGGACAAGAGTTCGGAACCAACCTGACTATCACAGTGAAACTCGGTCTCTACTAAAAATAGAAAAAATTATCTGGGTGTGGTGGCACTCACTTGTAATCCCAGCTACTAGGGATGCCGAGGCATGAGAATTGCTTGAGCCTGGGAGGAGGAGGTTTTAGCAAGCTGAGATTGTGCGACTGCACTCTAGCCTGGGCGACAGAATGAGATTCTGTCTTTAAATAAATTAAAAAAAAAAGGCCAGGTGTGGTGGCTCACACCTGTAATCCCAGCATTTTGGGAGGCCAAGGTGGGTGGATCACAAGGTTAGGAGTTTGAGACCAGCTGGCCAACATGGTGAAACCCTGTCTCTACTAAAAACCCAAAAAATTAGCCGGGCGTGGTGGTGTGTACGTATAATCCCAGCTATTCAGGAGGTTGAGGCAGGAGAATCACTTGAACCTGGGAGGCGGAGGTTGCAGTGAGCTGAGATCACACCATTGCACTCCAGCCTGAGTGACATAGTGAGACTCTGTCTCCCCTCCCACCCCCCCCAAAGAGGAAAAAAAAATGACAGTTATACTACATGTACTACATGAAGGTTTGTAGTTTTGACTGAAAGGACAAACCAAAACAAGAAAACAAATAAAAACCCCACCTATCATACAGGTAGAGTGATAGCATACTCATGTAGAATTGATTTGGCAAGTCTGTGAATGAGGTCCCAGAAATTGTATATTCAGTTTAGTGAGGCCAATGGAATTTGAAGTATAGGTGTAGAAATGTTGACATTAACAAATGTCATATGGATTAGGATTGTGACAATGTGACTGCTGACATGGTAGTGTGCCAGTCATTTTTATAGAATGTCTCTTGGTTGAGAAAATTCCAGGGTAACAGTTTTAAGGTTTAAGATTCTAGGTTTAAGATTTTAATTTCATCCCAAAATACACATTCATTTTAGAAAATTTAGAGAATACAGATAAGAATGACAATTCCTTGCAGTTTTTCTCTTCTGAGATAACTACTATTTACATTTTGTGTATAATCCACCAGTTTTTTCCTGCAGATAACTACTTTTCTCTTTTTGAAAAACAATTACAATCATGTTATCTGCGTATTGCTTTACAGCCCACTTTTTCTACATGAAGCAATATTTTCATTGTTGTATTCTGCTATGCCAGTTTGTTTATTGAACATGTACTGCGATACAGAAATACGAGATCTAGTGGCGCTTTCCACCAAGTCGTAGATAATACCACTGGAGTGAGTATATAACATAAATAATTAACAGAATATAGCAGGAGATAAATGGAAGTTAAGAGGACAGGCTGGAGTGACTTTAAACTGGATGAAGGCAAATTGAGGTGATCTTGAAGATGGATAGGCAAGAAGGGGCAAATTTTAGGTTAAAGAAATAAACACTAATGCAGAAGGGGCTTAAATGCATTTTATGGAATGTCACATTGACCTGTGAGTTCAGAGGAATAAGATCATATGTTTCTGAATTATAGAGGGGTTAAATCCAGGTTGAAAGTTCTGTGTCTCAGAAAAGTATGTGTAGTAGTTTTATGCAAAATAAATTAGGGCAGGGGATAGGGGTTTTTAAGCACAGTGGTTCCCAAACTTGGCTGGATCCAGGATTCATCTGTAACATCTTGTTAAAACAAAACATATATTCTTAGGTCCTTGTCCAGGCTTCCTGAATCAGGATTTTTGGAAGTAGAATCTGATGTAGTTTAGGGAACTTGCCCTAGAGTTTCTGATATAACCGTCAGGCCTAGGAGGTACTTAATTCTAGGAGGCATTTGTAATACTTAAGGTGAATTAAGGACTTGGTTCAAGTGACTAAAGTGAGCATGGAGAGGAATGGAAAGGCATGAGGCACTTTGAAAATGGATAGGATTTAGTAGGACCATTTAGAGTAGATAAAATCAGCAGCTTCTAATGAAATTACTGAAAGAATGGTGGTGCAGGAATAGAGATGGAAGTTGAAGCGGGTAACCCGTGGTGCAGGAAGGTGATGAGGACTTGTAGGCACAGAGAATGGAGGCAGGGATGTGGCACTGTAGACAGCCACCCAGCAGCTTGTTAGACTGGATATTGAGTAAGAAGTTTGAGCAGAGAAGAGAGTTTGAAGTATTAGTTTGGAGTAAACCTTTGGAAATACTTGTTTTGCAGGGTACGATGTATAAAGAAATGAGTGAAGGGGCCTGGGAATAGAACCAGAGGTCACATCTGAGGTTAAGGCTAAAGGTGAAAGAGACATGGATTATTTGGAGGATGGCTAGTGTTGTGAAATACAAGAACATACATTTAATTTTTTTTTTTTTTGGAGACGGAGTCTCGCTCTGTCGCCCAGGCTGGAGTGCAGTGGTGTGATCTCGGCTCACTGCAAGCTCTGCCTTCCGGGTTCACACCATTCTTCTGCCTCAGTCTCCCGAGGAGCTGGGATTACAGGCGCCCGCCACCACGCCTGGCTTATTTTTTGTATTTTTTAGTAGAGACGGGGTTTCACTGTGTTAGCCAGGATGGTCTCAGTCTCCTGACCTCGTGATCCACCCACCTCGGCCTCCCAAAGTGCTGGGATTACAGGTATGAGCCACCGTGCCCGGCCTTAAAAATTTTTAAAGGGGTAGCATTTCTCTGTAAACTCCACAAAAGTGTGGGAGGGAAAGTAAGTAAAACTGAACTCACTTTACTACTTTTAGTAATAGACTTATTGTAAGAAAATGTAAGCTATTCATGACAGTGTGTGTTTTTGATTATGTCTGGGCCTTGTTATTTTTCTGTGTTTCTGGGATGCAAGGATAATTTAAAAGCAATGGTTTGTAAAATGATATATAATTACATACGTATAAAAGTACATATAACCAACTAAGTATATGTATGCATGCACTCATGCAAATCAATTATGTATTAACATTTTATGTGTAAATTATATATGTGTGTGTATATTGTATTATAGAACATCCTGTATAGAAAAGTTGGTGCTGTCGGAAAGGAGAGAGCAAGGCAGTTTTCTAGTGCATTTCTTGTAAGCTAGTTATGAGAAGGGCTTGCCGGCTGCTGATTCATTCAGCATATTTTTTTCTAAATGTCTTCTGTCTGATAGATACTGCTTTGTTAGGGAATACATAAATGAGATTACCCTAGATGTTCGGGTTAGTGAGGGAAACGTTACAATAGATAGCACTAAGCGCTGTATCTCAGCTTTGATTCCCAGAGCACCTTGAGGGTCATTGGGCCACCTCTTTTAAGTTCCTCTTAAGATCTAGAATTGATTGGAATAATAATAATAGAAAGTTTGAGTACATTTTGTGTAGGTGACATAAAAGAACATCCTTAGGCAAGCGTATCAGTTAAAGGACTTGTCTTCATGGCTCTTGGTGTTTTCTTCATACCACTTTGCTCTTAGTTCCTGTTAGCAGAGGGGAAGAAGCAGACTCCAATATTAAAATCCATGCTAGTGAAAATTAGAAACAAGCCACATACCCTCAATAGGTGTTTGCTTAAAATGGATTTACATCTTTGCAATGGAGTACTGTGCACCGGGTAAAATGATGATGCAAATATAAATTGTTGATAAAGATATATATATATATATATATATGTATTTTTTAAAGAGCAGAGATTCCAACACCAAATTTTGGGTGGTGGAATTTTATTAGGTTGGTGCAAAGGTAATATGGTTTTTGCCCTTGGGAGATTGGGCTGATGGAGACACTCATTAACCAAGATTGATAATACAGAAAGGAGAAGTGGATTTTTTTCCCTGTTTTCCCTGCTCTTTCCTCCCTTTTTGAGTAGGGGAAATGGTAGATTCAGTTTGATGTGGCCAAAAGCAGTGGCTTAGTAGTCAGTTTGCTTGGATTTGAATATGTCTCTACCATTAGTCGTGTGTGACTTGAGATGGTTTCACTTTGCCTCTCTGTGCCTTAGTTTTCTCACTTGGACAATGGGAATGATAGTGGTACTTACTTTTTGTAATTATGGAGTTTAGTGGTTTGAAGTAGAATATTTATACCAGTGCCCATTAAAGATAAGTCATCTCATGCAGTGAGACATAACTGGGACTTTCGAGCTCAGTTCCTTGAGGTCTTCTGGGCCTGGAACAAGTCCGCCTTATAAAAATTGGCTTAACTCTACGTGCTACATACTAAAGTAGTTCTTAATGTAGACTTTTAACCAACTGTCTTAGAAATGAGCCTTTGGAACTTAGGTCTACATGTGATAGGGGTACTTTCTAGTGTCTACTTGATAGAGCAGTCACTTTCTAGTAGGGGGAGTTAGGTTCCCGAAAAGTTCTGTGGTCTGAGAATTCATTTTTGAGGAACTCAAAACACAAGAGAATAAACAGTTGATAGACTTGAAGGTCATACAAACCTGTGCAGATCATTGTAAATGTTTTCACATTCTAAAGGAAGACAGAGGACAGCAAGCAAAACATAGTATCAGTGGTAGTTTACATATTTTGAATTAGTAACAGGGTACCTGTACTGTTTACTCTTACTGGTGATAACTTACCCCCAGAAACTTTTGTTTCTCCCCTTCAGTTTTAAAAATGATGTGTCAATGCATTATGTATTGTTGCAGGTAATGTGCATATGATGCATTTCCTTTCTGTTTTATTCTATTTGTTGGTATGTCCAAATACTCAGTGCTTGATTTTGTCTTTCAGGCCCAGGTGTGGTCCCAGAGATACCGAGTTGGTAGTTGAGATAGCCAAAATCTGGGGCAAAACTCATTTGATCTGCTCAGTTTTTAGTTCTTAAACCTTCTCCCTAGTTCTTTTCACATAATTGCATGAGAAAGCACATGCTTCTAGCCTGTTTAACACAAATTTCAGCTATTCCACTTCCAAAATGCCATTGGAGTAGTATAATCCAGCACCCATGTTTATAATCCCACATGTTCTTTGACCTTGACCAAGGTTTTAATGCAAAACTGAATCATCTGCTATTGGTTTTTACCTTTTCAGTTTCCCTCTCTCTCTCTCTCTTTCTCTCTCTCTCTCTCTATATATATATATATTTCTCTCTCTCTCTCTCTGTATATATATATATTTCTTTTTGAGACAGGATCTCACTCTGTTGCCCAGGCTGGAGTGCAGTGGCATGATCAGGGCTCCCTGCAGCCTTGACTTCCTGGAATCACGTTAGCTTCCCTATTAGCTGGGACTGTAGGCTGCACCACGACACCAAACTAGGTTTTTTATTTTTGGGGGTAGAGATGGGGTTTTGCCATGTTGCCAGGCTGGTCCTGAACTCCTGGGCTCAAGCGATCTACCTGCCTTTGCCTCCCAAAGTTCTGGGATTACAGGCATAAGCTGCTGTGCCTGGCCTAAGTTTTTTTCGATAAAGGGAAAATACAGCAATCTGTTATATGCTGGAATCAAAATTTTTCTACTACATGAACTTTTGGGGAAATTTAGTATTCTGTTCTAAATTAAATGCCTTTTTCAAGTAATTACTGCTAATGAACTCTCTTGTTTTTTCATGTTTAGGGTGGTCGATGCAGAGTAGTGCATATAAGGGGCTAAAATCAGACTTTGACACATGTGGGTTCTTGCATCTCTGTATTTTCTCACAACTATTTCAGTGATCCTTAATGAGTGGCATCTTGGCATAGTGAACTTTAATGTGGGACCAGAGTTCACAAACTGTTACCTTAGGCCAGTTAATCTTTCTGACCTTTACTTTCCCTGTTGGTGAAATGGAAGTAACACTACCTACTTATAGGGCTGTTAGGAGGTCAAATGTGTCAACGTCTATAAAATGCCTCAGCTGAGTGATTGGCGCATAGATAGTAAGTGTTCCACAAATGTGCATTTCCCTATAGTTTTACTGATCATTTTGGTGCAATATTATGTTCTTTATAAAGTCTTGTGTATTTTGGCCTTTTTTTTTTTTTAAGACTGTGTTTTCTAGGGTTTTGAGGGGAGTGATAAATGTTCTGGGTTTTTAGGATTTCACTTGAAATCCTCCTATATAATTGCTTTTTCTCTGTAATGCCACTTGATCATCTTATTGGAAATAAGAGATTTTTTTTGCTTGTGTGTTAGGCATCAAAACCATGATACTTTTATTTTCCCTTTGGCTCCTTTGGCTATTATAATTCTAGAAAATTATTTCTAAAATTACTATATGGGAAACGTACTTTCTTTTGTCACTTCTTTAATTAGTTAGTGTAAATGAGCAAAAGTTTATAAGGGAATGTTAGTTAACAGTGTATAAATTTTAGATAATGACGTAAGTTTAATTTATGGAATCTAATTTTAGATCTAGTTTTTCTTGATTTCTATTTTGTAGCTTTTTTGTGGTTGCTTATTTTTAATGGGCACCTTCTGAGCTATCTTTTTAGATCCCAGTGTGCACTGTATTTTATCTTCTCGTATGGGCTAAATTTTTTAAATTGTGAAATATGTGAGAATTTGTGTAACATATGTAAAATGAAGTAATAAAAAACAACTTTGTATTTTCTCCCAGCTTAAGAAGTGAGATAGTACTTAACTAGTACTTTTGAAGCTCCTTGTATCATACTGATTTTTTTTTTTTTTCATTTGCTACTTGTAATACTTCCTACTACTTTAGTTATTTTGAAATTAGATATAATTTTTAGTTTGGTGTCATTACAAAACATTGGCACATTGGAGAACATATTGCACCTGCCATTTAGTTTGTTAGCTCCTGGGTTAATCTGAACTTGCCTGTCATGCTGATGCATTCATTTCAGTCCCAGTCTTACATTCTGGATCTCTGTTGATTAGTGTTTTTTGTTTTTTTGTTTTCTGTTTTTGAGACAGATTTCCCTCTTGTTGCCCAGGCTGGAGTTCTATGGCGCGATCTCCGTTCACTGCAACCTCTGCCTCCTGAGTTCAAACGATTCTCCTGCCTCAGCCCCCCCGAGTAGCTGGGATTACAGGGTGCCCAGCTAATTTTTTTTTGTATTTTTAGTAGAGATAGGATTTCTCCATGTTGATCAGGCTGGTCTCGAACTCCCGACCTTAGTTGATACGCCCACCTCGGCCTCCCAAAGTGCTGGGATTACAGGCGTTAGCCACTGCACTCGACCTTGTATTTTTTATTTTATTTTTTACAAATCTTAGTGTATCAGTACTTTTAATTAGGTGGCTTGATTCCCCCCCCACCCCTGCCTTAGGAATACAAACACCAAGAGACTAAGCTCAGTACCTACCTGAGTATACCATGTGTTTAACAGCCTGTGGAAATTGTCCTGTCCCTGAAGATACGCTGTAGATTAATTTTATGCAGTGATTTTAAGACAACTAAAAAAGTGCTTTGTGAGTTTAACTTCTAAAATCCGTGTAAGCTCATTTTCTGGATTGTTCATAGACCATCACATTGCCTTTGGCAAACTGAGCTGGAACATACTGTAGAAGATTTGAGAATCATGAGAGGTTCCTGTGGTAAAGAGAGATGTTTGTCACTAGCATTTGATTGTTACTCCATAGTTTGAATGGCTCCATTTGTGGGGGAAATGATGAAAAATATACTCTGTATTTTTCTCAAAAAAAAAAAAAAATGAAAATATGGCTGTCTAGATTTTTAAGCTTCTTTAGGAAGAAAATCATATCTGTAGCTTATCTGCAAAGCACATTTGGTGTGTGGAATTATAAAAACTCTGACCTCAAATTAACATTTTTGTTTTTGAAAAGTGACTAGCCTGAAGGAAGGATATATGGAATAATCACTAAAGTCCTTATTTAAAGTAATCCAAGGTCAAGATTTCTGGAGTTTATTGTTACTTAGCATATGATGGTTTGGTTACTATATAAGTCAGCAGCAAATTATGTAACTCAGAGAGATACTTTACGTGGCCTTTCAAATGAGTAAAGATTAATGGATAACGTTTCAAAAAGGTGTCAGAAATTTTGACGTGTATTTCTTACCTTTAGATTTTTAAAATGGTAATGAAATAATCTAATCTCTAACAATTTTTAACAAAGAATACTGATACCTTAATTGATTCTACTTTCTTATAAATAACTTTTGTACCGGTGATACCTACTTCTATTGAAATTGGCGAGGTGTAAGTAGCGTTGTAACATTTTCTAGGTGAAGAATATGATGTTGAGCCTAAAGGATTTGGTTATATAGTTCATAACTAGAGACTGAATTTATATTTTCTTTCCCCATAGTTCAAGTCTTAATTTTAAAGACTGATCATTTTAGGGGAAAAATTATTAGAAAATGATGTCCTTTGAGTAAAGATAATCTTGATTCAATTATTGTTTTTACAAATAAAACTATTCTGATGCAGCAGTCTAGTGTTCATTCGTCCATCTAGTCATACACCCCCACAGTATGCTATCAGCTGGTTGTAGGTCTAGTGTTTAATGTAATACCGTAACAGGCATTTGAATTGGAATGGTAGTTCTTCAGGAATAGAATCTGGAATACAGGTAAAGATTTCAGACACAATTCCTAATTTAAAAATAACCCACAGTGTCTCTGAGGTTATTTTCCAGTGAAGTGTTTAGTATTGCTGCTATTTGGAGTACAAAGTTGGAGCTTTTAAAGAACCTGGGAGTTCAAAAGTATAAGAAGAAATAAATGAAAAGCAGAAATATTTTGAGGCAATAAGTATAGACTCAAATCTATATTATGACCACTTGGAATTCTACCAATAAGAGATTTATTTGGGCAAACTATAATGGTTGTTGGAAATTGCAAATCTTAGTGTGAATTATTTTAGTCCAGTTGGTTTCTTTTACTTACCTGAAATGAACTATACTGAGGCAACAGGAACTTTGTATAGTAATTTAGGAGTGTAAAACAACTTAGGAAAAAGGATTATTAAGCAGGATGATTTGGATGACATCATGTGAAATTTAGGAATTGGAGGCATTGGAATTGAGAGAGTACTAACAAAGGAAAACCGCTTATTTTAGAATTTGTCTGGACGATGTAGAGTTGAAGAAAGTTTTGGTATTTCTTCTGCAGCGGCCCCAGTGCTCTTGACCAGGAACATCTCTTGGAGTCAGTAGTTTTCATGAGGCTGGCATAGGAGCTTGGCCAATGTATGCAACATTGTTCTATTTAGAATATTCCCTGAATTAATTCCATAGTGTCAAAACATAAATTTTTCACTCAACTCCTTTGTAAGTTAGATTTTAACCTGTACTTGTCTTTACCTCTTCCGCTGATATCAGTTGACAACACTGAGATTACTTTCATTTTCCTGTAAGTCGTCATGAATTTTTCTGGTCAACCATGAGTTATCAGCAGAAGCAATAAGTAGGATGTACTGTAAAAGAATTACAATAAAATAAGAGAAACCACTTGGAGAGCAAGAGGGCTTGTGGACTTAGGGGAACAGTTATGAGAAGTGTCTCAGAATTTAATTTACAAATAACGTTGATAGATTGACATGTTGTCTTTCCCATGAAGTAACTTTCATTACCTGGGCCTTAATAGTAAACTACTATGAAAGTGAATTCACGTCTATCTTGATTTGTGAGCTGATGAAAATTACAAAATGTAGGGTTTTTTCCCCAGCTAAATAGTGGAATGTTCAGGTTTGATGCCTGGAAAATAGCTGAAATTTTCGATGGTAGTAGGCACATTTTGAAACTGTTTTTCTTTTCTCTGACAATTGAATATATTTTATATATAGTTGATTTTGATTATTGAAGACTAAGGAAAATTGATTTTAAGTAAGTTTAAATGTTAGAAAATGAATTTTGAAAATTTGAAGTAATTTTATATGTTTTGGGATTGTAGTTATGTTAGATATTCCTCAATTAGGGGTAATTGTCTTGCATCATTATCTCTTATCATAATCTGTTTTTCTTCACACAGTGTTATAGTTTTGCCGCTGGACTCTTCCCTCCCTTCCCCCACCCCATCAGGATGATATGAGACTTGAAAGAAGACGATGCATACAGGTGACTCAAGTTTTGAAATACAGTAAAACTGTGGCTAAGAGAATGTGGGAATCGATGGTGTATTTTGAATGGGGGAGCGTTCTGATAAATAGTGGGGGGAATTGTAGATCAGTAAATGCAAAGGTAGTTGGGCTATTTGTTAAACTTTTGAACTCAGATTGATAATCAGTGATTTACAATGGTGTTATTACAAATACAGCATAGTAATTGCTAGCACTTAGGCTTTTCAAGAACTAATATTTTGGTGGGAATTGGAATAATTCTGTTAATAATGTAAATAACACAGTTACCTTTATGGTTGAATGCATGTCTCCCCCAGAACTCTATTAGAATATGGCAAATCTTTTATGGGAGTAGATGTTAGTAGGATATCATTAAAAAGACTGACAGTTAAATTAAGGATATTATATTCATACGTATGGTTTCTTAAAAAGATATGCTCTGAGATTTTGTTTATTTTTTCCTTGTTCCTGATATCCCTGCCTCCCATTTCCTTCCCTCCCTTCCCCTCTTATCCTTTTGTCATTTGTATTTTTATACAGAAGAAGCAGTGTGAAGGCATTTTTGAAAGAATATTTTTTGATTGCTCTGTAATTAATTGAGGAGATCTTATACATGGGAAGCTGGAGGCTATTCCATGTGTGGCTATGTTCAAATTCCTGAAAATGTAGTGCAGCTAATGTATAAAGTGTTACTAACTTTTGAACTTAAATGTTCTTAAATCAGGCATATTGTAAGGCATTTTGTTGAACTAAGTGTTTTACGTTTGAAACTCTGTCAGAGATAGTCTTGTTTGATTATATTTATAAACTAATGTTTGAAAATGTGATTGCTAACTGGAAAAGATAATTATATAAATTTTGAATTGATATCTAACAGATAGTAATTATATCATTGGTGTAGTTTTTGTGATTGGTTTTTATTTTTGGTGATCTGGGTTTTGTCTAGGGGAAAAATCATTTTATGATTTTAAGATTTTTAAAAAAATGTTTCGATGTACGATTTTATATGAAGAAATGTGCTTGAATATATTTATAAATTAAATTAGATTATATAATACTTTACGTTCATGTGGAAGTCACCATTTTAAGACTGATGTTAATTCTTGTTTACGTCAGAGGTGATTGAGCAATCACCTCCATTACGCATCTATCATGCATGCACACAGGCTTGCACATGTTATGTGTGCCTGTACACATTAGAGGTATGCCGGGTACACATTCTGGCCGAGTTGCTCGCTGATTGTTGAACGCAACGTGATGCTGAAGCTGAATATCACCATCATAGAACAACAAATAGGCATATTTACAGAAACATTTTTAGAATTTTATGCACATTTTTTTGTTGTCAGATTTTATAAGTTTGACCTTTTGGTGCAGGAACTATTTCTCAGCATTGTCAGCTCCTGGATTGCTCCTTGGGCGCTATACTGCACATTGGCTATACCAAGTAGATGCTCACTTTCGACTGAGGTCAGTAGAGGAACAAAGTATTTTTGGGGTATCTCATAGATTTATCTATGAATATTACTGATTTTGGAGATTTTCTCTCATGAAATTTTGGAGTTGCAAAGTTTCTGTTTATCCTCACAAGACATGGAGGGTTTCCAAATAGCTCTTTTTCTTGAAAGGCTTATGGCCTCAATGGAATGAAATAACTAATGAGTAAATACAGTTTATAGTTATCTAATTAATTTTATGAATGCTAGAACACAAGAAAATTCTACAGATTAGATTTATGATAAAATCCAATCTTTTGTTCAGCCTTGTATTCTTTAAAAATTACCAGCATTTATTGGCTTACAAAGGAAAAAACCCAGGAAAGAAGATCTAGCTGTTAAATAAATATATTAGCTGTTGGTGTATTCCATTTCTAACAATTTGAAAGTTAATAATTATTTTTGAACATAAAATTAACAGCTTTCAGAATCATCATTAATATAGCAGTTTGGTCTTGTATTACTATGCACACATTTATTCGACTGATAGAATTTCATCACATTAAAACTCATGAGTAGATGTTCACCGAAAGTTGTTTCTAGAGAATGCTTACACACATTTGAAAGCAAGTGGTCTGCTTTCTGCAGGCCTTGTTTTTACCTTCTGGCATTGTTCATGGTACTGGCTTTGTTATGTTGGTTAGATGTGGTGACTTATTCTCACCTTTTCCTTGATGAGGCACAGGTTCAGGGATGCTGGAAAGGACATTGAAGTAGGCATTGGCTGATGGGCCTTTCAGAAGTGAACACTTAAGAGTAGGTTTTCAGAGTAACTCTGTGAGGTGATGAGTATGTTAATTGACTTGATTGTGGTGATCATTTCATTTTGTATATATGTATCAAAACATCATGTACACCTTAAATATGTAAAATTCTTATTTTCCAGTTATAACTCAGTAAAACTGGTGGGGGAGAGAACAAATAGTTTTACTGAACTCTAGGCCAAAGTCAGACTTTGATGTATTTTGTCCATGTGTCTATAGGTGTTCCTGTACTTACTTAATTTGAGGATCTTTTTGCATGTTCTAAAATACAGTTAGAACATGAATGAGGTAAATTTGGATTTTCTTTTGATTTTTGGAAGAACAAATGATTTGTTAACAAACATTTATTTCGTCAGCATTTGCTTTGTACCAGGTACTATTATAGGTGCTCTGCCTACAAAGATCCCTGAGCTTATGGATAACAAATAAATGAGGCAGTGGAGGTTTCTGATAAAGTGTTAAGACTCACCTATTGAATTCAAGGCATGCAGAGAGAAAATAGAGAGCACTGTCTGGGTAATGACATTGACAGTAATGGCTTTACCTGTATGCAGAGGTTACCAAAATCTCTGCATCCTATTCTTCTCTTCTGAGCTCCATACTCAGGTAACTGCTTCCTGGATGCTTCTCCTGCATATTCCCTCCTCCTCCCCCATTCAGTTCTCTTAGTAATGAGTGACACCGTTCTACCCTAACACAACATCATTTGGGGATCCTAGGAACCACTCTTTGCCCTTTTGAATCACAAGTAACCAAATTCAGTTTATTTAAGGTATAGAATCACTTCTGAGATGAGATTTGAAAAAAGTACTGCCTCAGAGATTACCATGTATATAAATATAAAGACTTTGATATAAAGAAACCTGTGTAAACCAGCATTTCTTCAGTTTATTTGATTAAGGGACCTCCCTTTCCTTTTATTTTTGATTTATACCTATTAACATCTTGTGGAACATGATTTGGGAAAATGTATTGGGAATAGAAGTTGCTACCATTCTTTGTTTTGTTGAAATGAACTTCTTTAACACCTAAAAAATTTTTAAACAATAGTGATATACTAGTCACTTTAAAATGTGGAATAGTTCCAAAGCATACAGAACTATCACTTTTTGAGGATGAATAAACATGGAAATTTATTTTTAAATGTGCTGATTTGTTCATATTGTCTTTGTCATAATTCTTATGCATACACTATATATATATATACACTCATATATATATATGAATTTAAGTACTTAAAACCATTTGTGGCAGAGTTTTAATTTTAGATTCTTTTAACTCATTTTAAAATGTGAATTTTGTAGGACAAAATTTTCATATTTCCAGTGATCACAGAAATGTGGTGTATTCATTACAGAACAATTAGATTCCAGTGATCACAGAAATGGGGTGTATCATTATACAAGAGTTAGAAATCAGATCTGTAAATCACAAAACCCCAGCTTTTAAAATCCAATCATATGCAGGATACACTGGGAGAATGAAAGGGCATGTACATTGTAATACTTAGGTAGCTGTTGCCAGTTTGCCTCCCCTTGGAATTGTTCTTCTCGTGGTCGTGTGTGTCTGATCTTTTTCTTTGTCTGTGTCTCCTTCTCTAGCTCATGTCTCAACTCAAGCAGTTTGATTTTTTTCTTACTGGTTCAATAAATTTTTTTTTTAGTAAGTTAAAAAGATAGTGGATTTGCTTTTGCGCTCATGGTTTTACTTCTTGTTTGTTAGATAATACAAAATCACTGAAAACATCACTGAAAGAATTCTGAAATGTATAAATATATATGGATAAGTATAAGGAAACACCCCGTTTTAGTGTCCTCTACAGTGTGACACATTCCCTTCCAGTTTTTTTTCCGTGCCATTTTTAAATTAATTGAGATCATTTTGAATATTCAGAATGATGTGGTTGGGTAAGATCCATTTTATACTTGAATCGACTAACATATCATAAATGTTTCTCTACGTCATCAAAAGCTTACGGTAGTGATCTGCTGTTACTTTGAACTTGGAGCAAATCCAGGGTACTCAGAATGCTTTTGAAGATCAATTACTTTAGATATTTATTTTACAGTTTGCTTATTTCCTAGTTAAGTTAGGTATCTCTTATTTTTAGGCATTAAATTGTTTTCTAAAGCACTAATATCTGTGCATAATATTTGGCTGTAAAATTATTTTCTTATAATTGTTTCCTAGGAGTCATAGTGTTTGAAAAACTTTCAGGCTTTTGATACAACTTTTCAGAAAGCTGTTTGGTAATATGTACCACTCTGTACATTACAAGAATGTCTCTTAATTTATTTTTCTCAGCATTGAGTATTATAGTTAAAATAAATCTTCAACAGGCAAAAAGAAGTATCTCTTTATTTTTGAACAAATAAAGTAGTATTTTATACTTGGTGGAGGAGATATAAGTGCTGTAGAAATGAATAAAGTAAAAAGAGACAGCCACTCCCCTTTTCCTAATAGTTCAGATTCTTTCTTTCTAGCAAGTGGTTTTTGTTTAATACTTTTATGGCATGTGCACATATTGTTTACCGGTTTTATGTCCAGCTAGTCCGATAGTTCCTGAAGTTCAGGGGGTTAAGGCTTATCCTCTTTGTGTGCCCTGTGACTGTCTGGCAGGATTTCTGGGACACAGGAAGTGCTCAGCAAATGCAAAAAGAATAATTTTTGCCATCCTAATGGCATTTTTTTTTTTTTTTTTTTTTTTTGAGACGGAGTCTCGCTCTGCCGCCCAGGCTGGAGTGCAGTGGCCGGATCTCAGCTCACTGCAAGCTCCGCCTCCCGGGTTCGCGCCATTCTCCTGCCTCAGCCTCCCGAGTAGCTGGGACTACAGGCGCCCGCCACTGTGCCCAGCTAGTTTTTTGTATTTTTTAGTAGAGACGGGGTTTCACCGTGTTAGCCAGGATGGTCTCGATCTCCTGACCTCGTGATCCGCCCGTCTCGGCCTCCCAAAGTGCTGGGATTACAGGCTTGAGCCACCGCGCCCGGCCTCCTAATGGCATTTTTAATGCCTAAAAATAAGTATATTCTCGCTTTAATACATTTCTTCAATTGGTTTTAAGAGTTCCTTATTTTCCATTTCTTTTTATGTTTCATAGTTTTATTTATGTTTTTAAGTGGAAGAAATTAATAATGATTACATTATGTATGTGTCATATGAAAGAACATTTGATATTTATAGAAAAAATGGTGGGAAACCTGAGGTAAGCCACATTGTAAAATTGAATTTTTTACCTTAGTATCTCTATTTAAGACCCAGGTAAAAGCAAATACATTTATATTCACGATTTTGGATTTTCGGTATACTTACTAAGTGTACCTTCAAAGAATGTCTAAGTTCTAGGAAGATGACAACAGAACATAGTTTAAAAATTTTCCCATTTTCCTTTAGATAGAGACAGAGTAACTAGGTCAGCAAAACCAAAACGTCACGTTCAGCATCTGCAAGACTAGGTGAACAGTATCCCCCTGACTCACATACAAGTAAGTAGGTGAGAGTGAATGTCTGATAACAAGACCTGTGTGGTATCAGCATTTGTGCAGAAGGAGGCATGAGGGTGTCTAATGGGCCTGAGAATAGGAGAACCCCAAGGTAACCAACAGAGGAGACTCACTTTAGTGAGAGACTTGCGGAAAGTATGTTTGAGAACAGCAGCTGGAACTCGAGATAGTTTTGAGTTCCCTGGAGGACACAGTAAGTTCTGAAGTGGGGTTAGAGTCATCTGGTCCCTGTGAACTCTCAAAACTAACCAGTTTAAGCTTCCTTCCCAGTCAAAGCCCTACACCAAGGAAACACTGCTGGGAATAGAATCCACATTAAACAAGATGGAGACAATGAGGGCAAAGGAAAAAATGTCAGATGAAAGTGGGAGAAGATAAAAGTACAGGAGATCTTATTCATGAGTCTATATTTTGGTATCCTTCATGAAGACGGAAGATAACTCTTATTGAAGTCAGAAAAGCTACTCCAGTTTCCCCAAAGTTTTTTATTTTACATAAAAATGAGCAATGGACAGGGATCATAGTCAAATTCCCCAGAGTTTTTATAAGAGAGAAGCATAAGGAGCAGAATATTATTACTGCAGACAATGAAAGCATGCCAGAAAGAAATGTCCACAAAATAAATGAAACTATAACCTGTTTTAAAATAAACCCAGAGAAATTTAGAAAATGATACAAATATTAAAGCACAATGTAAATCTGAATAAGAAAAATTAGAAAAGTGGTGATAACTCAGGAAAGAGAAGTAAAAGATAATTTAAAAAATGAAGCCTAAACAGAGTGAAAAACACAATATGAAATTTCTCAGAAAACTGTTTAACATGAATAACCGGCCAGGTGCGGTGGCTCACACCTGTAATCCCAGCACTTTGGAGGCCGAGGTGGGCGGATCACAAGGTCAGGAGATCGAGACCATCCTGGCTAACACGGTGAAACCCCGTCTCTACTTAAACAAAAAACCAGGAGTGGTGGTGGCGGTTGCCCGTAGTCCCAGCCACTCGGGAGACTGAGGCAGGATAATGGCGTGAACCCGGGACTGGAGCTTGCAATGAGCTGAGATAATGCCACTGCACTCTCGCTCTGGGGACAGAGTGAGACTCCATCTCAAACGAAGATGAATAACCAAGGAGAAATGAAGAAAAATGAAGCATTCCAGAGAAAGCAATGGTTATTAAAGACAGGCAAAGAAGTTTCAACATGCAAATAACAGGAGGCTCTGAAGAAGAACTAAAGCAATGAAACTTAACAGATACTAACAATATAACTCATGAAAATGTGTTGAAATTTGCTTTGCAGATTTTTTTTTTTTTAAAGAGATGGGGTCTTGTGTTCCCTAAGCTTGGAATGCAATGTGGCGTAAGCATGGCTCACTGCAGCCTTGAACTCCTGGACTAAAGCTGTCCTCCCACCTTAGCCTCCCAAGTAGCTAGGACTATAGGCACGTGCCACCACGCCTGGCTAACTTATTTATTTTTATTTTTGTAGAGATGTGGTCTTGCTATGTTCCCTAGGCTGATCTTGAACTGCTGAAGACCAGCCTCAAGTGATTCTTCCACCTTAACCTCCCCAAATGCTGGGATTACAGGTGTGAGTCACCATCTCGGCCTTTACTCACTTTTTAGTCTGCTTTTAAATTTTAAACATTCTCCAGCATCAATATTCTTCTATAGTACTGTTTTAAATGACAAATTAGTATTCTATGAATGAGTTAATGTTTAATGGTTCCCCATTTTTGCTAATTAGTTCATGAACAATGTTTAAGTGAATACTATTATGGGATTTTTTTGTTTGTTTTTTATTTATTGCCTTAGGTTCAATTCCTAGAAGTTGGAATTGTTAAGGTGAAGCATATGTACATTTTAAAGCCTTTTGATATGTTATTTTTAAATATCTTTTTAAAGTACAGTTTATGCTTCTACCAGCTACACATCAGAATTTTTCTACACCCTAGGATCCTAGGTATTTTAAAATGTTTGCCAATTCGATAGACAAAACATAACTCAATATTTAAATTTACATTTGCTTGAATATTAGACCAAGTATGTTTTTGGGGGGTTTGTTACTGATGTTTTTTGTGAGTTTCCTTTTACCATTCTTTGTTGATACTACTTTTGGGTTTTAATTTTTTTTTCTTTATTTACCAAAGTTTCTCATTGAACCCTTACTAGATGCCAATAGCTATTCTAAATTATTTACAGGTATTAACTTATTTACTCCTAATGATAACTCTGATACAGGTACTGTGATTGACCCAGACAGAGGTTCGGTAGCCTGCCCCAGGTCACACAGCTAGTAAGGGATGGAGCTGGGGAGCAAATCCAGACCTGTGAGTCCCTACTGTTAATGATCATGCTTTTGATTCTAGGGATACTTATTGTTACTTATGGTGGTACATTTTTCAGTTTGCATTTGCCTTTTGTTCTTGATGTCATTTTATACAAGAGCTTTAATTTTTTGGTATTGGAGAACTAAGTTTTATTTATTAGTGTAATGCCTCAAACGTAACAGATTCTCAAATCTATGTGTTGAACAAATGAGAATGAACCCATCAGCAGTCTGTTGATGGTGATGACCTTTTATGTAGTGTAATATATATATCCTTTTAAAGGGATTCCCAGGGCTTCATAAATGATGTACTCTTTGGTTTTTATTAGGCACAGTAAGCTTATCTGTATTGGCTCTCCTGGAAAGTTTTTTAGACCTAATCACTGCTTTTAAAAGGAACATGTGTTCTTAAGCAAATAGGAGTTGTGAAGAATGTATTTATTGACAGTGATTTGAATTGTAGATTCAAAGTGAAATGAAATAATTTCACTCTAGGAATAATTTGATGGGGTTTTTTTTTGTAGTTTTAGAAAATTACAGATTTGGCCATTGTTTTAAAAGTTTTGAATAAATTTTGGCTTAGTGTGAGAAGTAAGATTCTTTGACAGGAAAACTAAAACTACAAAACTTGATATGAAAAATTATCATTGCTTAAGATTTGGATAGTGTAGATCAACTCCTCAAAAGGTGAAATCTAAGATTTTACTTTTCTCGAACTCCTGACCTCAGGTTATCCTCCTGCCTCGGGCTCCCAAAGTGCTGGAATTGCAGGTATGGGCCACCATGCCCAGCCAAGATTTTACTTTTCTTTAAGCACTCTTTCTCCCTTTTTCTCTGGTGGTTAATAACAGGCTACTTAACGGTGCCTTCTTAGTTCGGCCTCTGTATTCCTTACTTCATTCTTTTAAAAAAAGTGTAGTGATCCATATTGCTAATGGATATACATTAGAGAGAAACACAAATAAGTTCATTTTAATTTTTACAAACCATCCACAAAATGTACTGCATGGAATCAGGTACTCAAAAAGATACTCAAGATGTAAAGATTTATCTTGTTAACACAAATCCAGGTCTGCTTTGTATAAAGTTACCAAAGCTTAAAAAACATTGTTGAGTGCTTGCTGTTTTTGTAACCTACTGGTTACACCCTGTTCTTTCCTCTTCTACTGCTGGTAGTAGTATTCTTCAGGCCATTTGTATTAGTCTGTTCTTGCACTGCTATAAAGGTATACCTAAGACTGGGTCATTTATGAAGAAAAGAGGTTTAATTGGTACACGGTTCCACAGGCTATACGTGAAGCATGGCTAGGGAGGCCTCAGGAAACTTAAGAGTCACGGTAGAGAGTGAAGGGGAGCAGGCGTGTCTTCCAGCAGAGGAAAAGAGAGAAGGGGGAGGTGCTGCACACTTTTAAACAGCCAGATCCCACGAGAACGAACTCACCTAACTCATCATCCTGAGAACAGCACGGGGGAAGTCTGCCCCTATGATCCAGTCACCCCTTAAGAGGCCTCTCCTCCGACATTGAGGATTACAATTTGACATGGGGTTTGGGTGGGGACACATATCTAAAACAATCACCGTGCTTAGCTGATATTGTTAAATTCAGACTTGTTCTTTTATATTAAGCATTAATCAGTCTAGTTTACATGCTTATGTTAATAAAATTTAATCCATTCTGGAAGTAAAAGAGTGAAATGTTAGTTTTCCTTTTCCTCGTTCCCACTTATAGGGGTAACCCCTTTTAATCTTTTCCATTTTAAGATTCTTCTCTTGGTTGCCTCCATGACTGTTAATACATTAATATGTTTGTAGCAGTGTTTTACTATGAAACCAGATATCTCTCAGTGCTATCTCTTTGCCAGCCAGTTTCTCCCGATTTTCTTTTAAAGTTTTTCTGTTGATTATTATTAAAATTTTTAAAACTAATTTAAACCTCGTTCTTGGCCATCAGTTTTAGACAGTTTCTCTTGATTTCTCAAGATTTGAAATGAGAGCTTTGGAGCCCTTTACATTTCTTTTTACTTCATAGCTGTTAACCCACCAGACAGTTATTTCCAGCTTGTGTATAGGTATATTCACTTACACATCTTGCTGTCACTTAATTGAATTCTTTATTTTTGTGTTAGAATCTTCTGAATATTGAAAACAGAAAACTATACTGAAGATCATAGTGTATTAAGACTGATGGAGAGGGAGATGTGATACTGTGTCACTAAGGTCGTTCCAGTCATAGGAGAAATGTTACCACTGGATTGAGGTCTGGTACATTTTAAAAGATGATTTAATTCTATGATATGTGTTCAACTTGCACTAGGAAAGTTTTTACTTTCACCTTTGTTACTTTCACCAAAGGTTACTTTCACCTTTGTTCATGCACGGCACAAATACCTGTGAACCCTTACCGCCCAACTCAAGAGCCAGAGTCCTCTGTCATCCTTTTGCTTCTCTTCTAAGTGAGAGGACTGAGTGCAGACTTGGTGTTTGTGGGTGAGGCATGTGGACTGACAGGCTTCAGTTTATTTAGCGAGTGTAAGTCCTGGCAGGAAGGTTCTCTTTCTTTCCTTGCTAGGTTGAGGAGACCTCATTAAACAGTATGAACTTGTGGTTTTGGCGTGTCTAGTCCTGATGCAGGTGGCTTGGTATCCTCACAGGCATTTCTTTGGCCTTGCCCTTGGGGTGACTGTTCACTTGTGTTTGAGCAGCTGGGACTCAGTAGGTTCCCTGGAGTAGGTATTTCTTTAGAGCCCCTGGGGGAGGCTGATCATGCAGCAGATAGTTGTTTAGTGTCAAGCCAATCTCTCCCCTTCTTTCTACTCTAGTTTTTCTTTACCACCCAGAGTGGCATCTGCCACTTCTGCTCTGGTTCCTGGTCCCAGCTTTCAGCTCTAGATCTTTTTGACATTCCTTAAATTATTGGTATGATCCCAGGTGCCTTTTTCTTGCAGAAAACTGACAAAATCTTTGGTTCACTGATATGTCTCCATCCCATGCTTTATTTTATTTTGTGATCTTTTACTGCTTGTTTCGGTGTTTGATATGGAGGATAAGAACAGTGTGTTTACTCTATCCAGTGCTCTAGATTTTCTTGTTAGAAGCACCCTCGGCCGGGCGCGGTGGCTCAAGCCTGTAATCCCAGCACTTTGGGAGGCCGAGACGGGCGGATCACGAGGTCAGGAGATCGAGACCATCCTGGCTAGCACGGTGAAACCCCGTCTCTACTAAAAAATACAAAAAACTAGCCGGGCGAGGTGGCGGGCGCCTGTAGTCCCAGCTACTCGGGAGGCTGAGGCAGGAGAATGGCGTAAACCCGGGAGGCGGAGCTTGCAGTGAGCTGAGATCCGGCCACTGCACTCCCGCCTGGGCGACAGAGCAAGACTCCGTCTCAGAAAAAAAAAAAAAAAAAAAAAAAAAAAGAAGCACCCTCCTTCCCAGCTTGGGAAAACTGAGCTGCTGGGGTGGCTGTTGGCTCCTTTGCTTGCTGTTAGTTTTAAAGGATTGTTTTCAGTCACACTTGAATTGTAGCTATCCTTGGTTCTCTTTTTACCAATGAATTCTGGTAGTATGTTTTAAGAACTGGGTGGCCTTCCTGGCCTTTATAAACATTTTCTGTAATGCCTAGCTTTAGTGAGCTACGAAGTTGCCCATTGGAGATGAGGCTTTATTGAAAGTCAGCACCTGTACTTCACTCCCTGCCTTTGTGACTTCGGGTTTCAATTGGGTGTTTGGAAGCACTGTTTCTTCTGTCCTTGACCTTGTTCCACATGTTTTACGCATTACCTCCTGTGAGCAGGCACAGAGCCTTTCCTTGTCAGCTGGGCTTCAGCTGCTTTGAGGATGACTACTTATCCCTTGCAGGTGCTTCCCACCAAGGCTCTTGAAAGGGAAGTTTTCATAATGTTCATTTTTTAAAAAGTTAGACCAAATATACCCCCTAAACTTGTTAAGTCTGCTTGTTTTCATATGACATAGAAATTGATACAAAAATACTTTATGTAGTTTGTATAGATGAAGTTGATTAAGAAAGATGACACTTACTCTGCTATTTTGTCTTGATAAGTACAGTACAAAAAACAGTTTTTAAGCCCTAAAGTTAACTTGCAAGAATCTTTTTGTTTTGACAGTATGCTATCTATTGAATAAAATCTTAACAAGTCAACTTTTATATTTTCATGATACCTAAATGAGGGAGCAAAAGTATTTTAGTATATGACAATATACTGTGAGTTAGTTGATTCAGAAGAGTAAACAATAGTCCAGTATTTAAAAATTTATGTCTGTAATCCAGATTTAAATAACAGGTTACCTTCTAGCTTTATAAACAGTCTTAATGAGAAGTGGGGGACAAAAAAGAAGCAGGATTGCCCTTAAGTTGGAGAATAGAAATATCTACTTGGCTTAACGTTTTTATAAAAGATGTCCAGCAAAACTATGGTGGCAGCCTTACTTTAGAGAATGAGGTATTACAAACTTGACCAAGGTAGTCATGCCAGACTTTTGAATATTTTTCTAAATTAGATGGCTTCAAATTAAAAAAAGATTTTATCCACTTGATGTTTTTGCAAAACTATAAAGCTGTGTTCTATTTCTACCTAAAATATAAAATCGTTAGTATGGTATGATTTGTCATTTGAGATTATCTTGGCTAATACATTACTGGGAATAATAATGGCTATTACACATTGAGAGGATAGAGGCTGTTTCTGTGTCTCAAGCATCATTAACTGCAGATTTAAAAAAGTTAACAGTTACTCTAAATATATGTCTTATAGGGGAGAAAATGTAATCAGCATATTGTACTTTTTTAGCCTGGCCTGGTGGCGCACGCTTGTAATCCCAGCTACTCGGGAGGCTGAGGCAGGAGAATTGCTTGAACCTGGGAGGCTGTGGTTGCAGTGAGCCGAGATCGCGCCCTTGCACTCCAGCCTGGGCAACAAGAGCACAACTCCGTCTCCACAAAAAAAAAAAAAAAAAGTTAATGTTTAATTGTATACTTAGAAAACTTTCTTTACTAGGAATTCTGAATATATATATTTATGTAATGAAGATTTTAGTTTAGTAAGTTAACTATTTTAAAACATGTTTAATGTTTAATTTCTGATTCTAAAAGTAGTACTTTTTGATACTTTCCTAAACTCCGTAATTTAAGTAACGTTAAAAAGAATTGATGCTAAGCTAAACATTTAAATTGAGGATTATCCCAGAGCATCTGTCACTAGGCAGATGATGTTTCCTTGTGTCTCTAGTCCCCAAAGGAAAGTCAGAGTGCCAAGTTTTTAATATTTGTCCCCTTAAGAAGGGGGAAAGTTTTGTGATATGAAAAATGTTTAAGAGGTGGTCTGGGAAACAGTCCCTCTTGACATGAAAAATGCCCAGTTTGTTGCTGTAGAGTGCAAGACAGGCTGAGTTAGGCTTGCTTTATCACTATGGAGGGAATAAGAACCTAGGAGAACAAACCAAAATATTAAAGATTCATGGGTAAGAGTATGAATGAAATTGGCTTTAAAATCTTTCCCTTTTACTTCTCTCTTACCTTTATCCTTCGGAATTAAAGGAGGCTAATACGGGTTCCAAGTAGTTCAAAAACGTACCGAAAGTTGTCAAAAGTTTAAAGGGCTGAGATTGAGTCTTTCAGGGAATGGATTAAATACTTTGGGTTAGAGAGTGATTTTCAAATGTCTTAAGCCTTGGCTCGTAGTGTATTGGTGGTAGTATGGTGTGAATGATCCTGAGCTAATCTCATGAAAGCTTACATTTAAGTAAATTTTCATATGGACAAGAAACCAAGAGACATTGATGTGTGACTAAAATACTGATTATTCATGGATACTGCGAGAGCTTTGCTTTTTATCTGTGGGATCTTTATCTTACGCATTATGTTTCTAAAAATGTAGTTTCTTTGTTTATAGGATGGGGGGCGTTAATATTAGATGATTTTTAAGTTTCCTTCTAGCTTTAGAGTTATTGATCCTTTTCCTGACTTTTAGAACCTGACTTTTCCAGTCTTGGTTTCATTGAACTTTAACAGGTTCCAGAATTCCTGTGTAGAGAGAACATGGGAAAAAATTAAGGGACTGGTGTGGGTAATGGGTGCTTAGAGATGATGGAAAAGTGGCTTCAGGAGAAGAGAAATTGTAGTGTTAGGGATAGGACCAGCGTGCTCTTCTCTTGGAATCTGATGCTTGAAATCTACTCTGTCTTAATGAACTGTACTTTACAAATGCTAGAAGTCTTTCTGGAGACGTTTATAGATACTCTATGGAAAAATATTTAAAAATCACAAACTTTTTCATGATGTAGAATGAATCTGTACTCAATTTAGGAGGAGATAATTGCTAGGCTAGGTGGGACAAGTTGATCTATTTTAAAATAAAATTGTATCTTTTATAAGGCACAAATGGGAACTGTGTCTCCTTGACATGTTTCAAAGCATTTCTCTGAATATGTGAGATTAAAGAAACTCTCAACCACCCAGAATTGTCAGAACACTGATGTTCTTTAAACCTATCTTTGTAGCTGTTAGTATGTACTGACACAGTTGAAGTTTTTAATGTTTTATTCATTATTAGACATTTTGCATGTGAATATAATGTATTTTATTTATGGTTACATCTTAACTGAACTTGGTTCCCAGATATGAGTATTATTTACTTGGTCTCAGTCTTCATATTTTAAGCTCTATAGGTTAATACTTAATTTTTATTTTAAAATTATTTTTGAAGCTATATATTAAAGTTTGTCATAATAAACGGAAGTGTTTTCCTCCACCTGGGAATACTTGAGACTTCAGTGAGCCACGCTTTCTCTTATGCCCACCTCTTTAGTCTTTCCATTATAGAATAAAAATGCTTTGTGGGATTTCTCTAAAATGTAATGTTTGAGAATCTATTTTAATGTATAGAAATATATTTACATAATGCTTTTGAGTAGGTGGGGAAAAAAGTTGAAATGTTGATGGCAGCATCTGTTAGAAAAACTCATATGTCTATATAGTAAAAAGTTAAAATTACAACAAATGCACTACTTTAACTGTGTTCTGCATGTTATTCCATGGGATCGCCTTTGGAGTAAAGTAGAATATGTTTCTAGTCCTTTATAGTTGCTGTTAATTTTGTTCTAAACCTGAAAGTGTTAACAGCAAGTTGAAAATGTGACAAAGCTCAATTTCATTTCTTGTTTATTGCTTGTTTTCCTATTGGACAATTGGAAGTAGCTTTGCCCTGGCAACTAAAATAGGCTATTTGCATAACCTAGTTTGATTGGCTAGCATCCTTACTAACAGTTCCAATCATATGGTGTCGGTTTAGTGGTAGGCTATGCTAATTAGCCGCTGTTGCTGGGGTTCAGGGATGGTTTCTGTGTGCTGTTCTGCTGCATTGTGTTGCCTGGTGAGAGACATTGATAAATGAGTGTTTAATGATCTGCAGCAGTTCCCACTCACTGCGGGCAGGCGGATTTTAGAACAGAAGTGGAAATAAGGCTTTAATTGCTCTGTTAAATACCTGTAACCAAAATATGTGTATTACATTTTAGAAATTAAGTTGTATGAAATCTCTATCTAATTAAATACTTTATAACACAAAAGGAAAATACTTTAGCTTTGTCTCTTAAAATATAACTCAGGTAGCAGCACAATGCATAGGTTTCCTAAAACTGTAAAATTGATCGTTTTTTTTCAGATCAGAAATAGTGCCATTGTAGTAAGTAGCATGCTTGATTTTTCTTATGACTTTGACCTTTCATAAAGATACATATTTGTGTTTAATAAAATGGTGCAAGCTTTTGGGCAGAATTTATCTTGTACTGCCTGTGTAGTCTAGCAAAAAAGAGCATAAACTTGAATTCCTTGTTCTTGTTCTTCTGTTGAATTTGAAGATCAGGTTGTTATTCACTACCTCCTGCTATTATTACTTTTCTAATTGAAGTCAGATGTTTTAACTGTTGCTTATACCGTTATTGTTGGTTTATGTGAAGTCTTTATTGGTACTGTCAGGTGGTAGGTTCTGTAGGAAAAAAAATCAGTTCTTTGTTCAAGGAACATGAGGTGAAGAATAAACACATGTGATGTTAGATTAACAATGCAAGATGACCATATGGAAAAGTGCTGTAAGGATTTATCTGGAAGGGTATAGGGGAAAAAATTCTCTAGGCCTTTTTATGATAGGGACATGGGAAATGGATTGAGAATCTGGGAAAGGGTTAAAGAGGAAGCCCATAGAATTTGTGTTAAGATTTTAAATATCACTTAGGATTCAAACAGCTGGAGAGTAATAAGAAGGAAGAACATTTTAGGGTGAGTAATAGATGAGCAAAAGTAATGTTTCTGGTATTCAGTTGTTAAATGTAAGTGGTCACAGTGATCAAGGACTCTGGGGCCTTAGATTTGTCAGTGCCCCAGCCTCCAGGCAAGGTTGTGTCATTCCCTTGAAATAAGACCTGGTGTCTTACTGTTGCAGCTAGCATCATTTTTGGCTTTTTATCACTTGGTTTTGTTGGAAGCAGGGCTCTCCACTTTTTGTGTCTAGTGGTTAAAGCATAGGACTCTTTTGCCTTCTTTTATCCCTCCCATTGGCCCTAAAGCATTGAAATATAGATGCCAAAAATAATCCATGTGAATTTAGATGTTTGTATTAAATTTTCTATAAAGTTTATCCCTTTAATTGTTTTGGCCTTTATTTAAGAGCATAGTAGAATTAGACAAGCTAACTGGACAATCTTACAGACTAGTAAAGAATGAAAACCAACATTAAACCGTAACATTTGATTCTTAGTCACACGTTCCCAGGCATATATACTGAACATATATTCTAAAATAAATTTACAGAAGTGCTTTATTCAACCAGAGTCAAAGGGGACCTAGATTCAGAATTTATAATTTAACAGAGTTGGAAATGTCTTTACATAACTATATGACATGGTGGAGTGTCCATGCTGTAAGAGAGGTATAAATTCAGAAGAGGGAGCAATTTTTGGATTGGGACTAGGGAAAGATTCTTGGTGAAAGTGGTGTTTCATATGGTCTTGAGGAATGGGCAGTATTTTAACAGGTGATGTTTGAAGGCTACAGGGTGTGGAAGATGCTATACTAGTTGAAGATGGGGGCCTGTTTTGAAAATTGCATTTACTAAGGTAGATGGTAGAGGAGACTATGTTGTTGAGGGCCCTAACTGGTGGATAATATAGACTTTGAAGTTTTTCTTGTAAAAAGTGGGGGATTTTTGAATTTCTTAACAGCAGTGGTTCACAATGTATTTTTTTTTAAACACATGCCCTCCATGAGTGTTTGCAAGTTTCAAAATAGACATATCTTTGATTTTTAAAATGTGAAAATGTGGTATTGAGTAATTTCAAGGGGTTTTTGAGTTGCCATCATCTGAAATGAGGTATGTTGTAGGAGAAGCACATTTTTTTGTGGGGTGGAGGGAAGGGATTGATTGTACTTAGAGTCAGGTTTTGAATGGGTTAAACGTTTTTAAAACAGCTTTATTGTGTTACAGTTGGCATACAATAAACTTCACATAATTGAAAGTAAACAATCTGATGGATTTTGACAAGTATTATTTGTGAAACTTTTACCACAAGTCAGATAATGAAGATTTATTACTTTTTCCAGAATTTTATATAAACAGGATTATATATGTTCTTTTTGCCTGGTTTTAGTTCTTTTGAGAGTCATCCGTGTTAACTATCAATAGTTCACTCTTTTTCATTGTGTGTATATACCTTGGTTTATCCATTTACCTGTTGAAGGACATTTGAGTTGTTTCTAGTTTTTGTTTATTACAAATAAAGATGCTCTGAATATTGTCGTACAGCTTTTTGTATGGACATATGTTTTTATTTCTCTTTATTTCCTAACATTGGAGTGACTCAACCATGTGGTGGGTATATGCCTAACTTTTAAAGAAACTGCTAAATGGCTTTACAAGGTAGTCACACCATTTTATATTTTCACCAGCAGTTCAGGAGAGTTTCAGTTTCTTCATATTTTGCCATATTTGGTGGTCAGTCTTTAATTTTAGCCATTCTAGTACTTGGGTAGTGATATCTCATTATGTTTCCCTGTGATTAATGTTGTTGAGCATCTTTGTACTTTTTTGCCCCCTGTATGTCATGTTTGGTGAAGTATTTGTTCAAATCTTTTGTCATTCTTTTTTCGGTTATTGAGCTTTTAGAGTTTCTTATATGTTTGATACAAATCCTTTATCAAATATATGATTTGCTAAGCTTTTCTCCTAGTCCATGGTTTGTCTTTTTATTCTCTTAAAAGTGTCTTGAAGATCTGATGTTTTAAATTTTTATGAAGCCTAATTTATCCATTTGTTCTTTTATGAAACCTGCTTTTGGAAAGTTTTTGCGTAATTGTCACATGTTCAAAAACATTTTTGCCTATGTTTTTTTTTTTCTTTCCCCCACTAGATTTTACAGTTTTAGGTTTTATATTTAAGTCTGTGGTCCATTTGGAGTTAATATTTGTTAATAGTATGTTGCAAAGTATAGATCAAAGATCACCTTTTTTTTTTTGTAAATGGATATTCATTTATTGTAGAACCATTTGTCAAAAGGACTATCCTTTCTCCACTGAATTGCCTTTGCACCTTTGTCAAAAATCAGTCTTCCATATATGTGTGGGTCTGTTTGTGGACTTTCCATTCTGTGCCATTAATCTGTTTGTCCTGATACCAATACCATATTGTGTTGACCTACTGTGGCCTTAATAATAAGTAATGCAATCAGATAGTTTTAATTCTACAACTTTCTTCTTATTCAGAGTTTTTATAAGTACTCTAGGTCTTTTGCATTTTCATATGAATTTTCAAATCAGTTTGCTAATTTCTTCAAAAAAGTCTGCTAGGGTGTTGATTGGGGTTGTGTTGAATATATTGACAATTTCGGAAGAATTGATACTTTAACAATATTGATTCTTTGGACCCATGCACATATATCTGTTTAGCCCTTTCTCTAATTTTTCTAATTTTCAGTATGCAGTTTTTTCATGTATTTTGTCAGGTTTATGCATGTTTCATATTTTTGTCACTATTTTAAATGGCTTTTATGTTTCAGTTTCTGATGTATAGTTGTAGTACTAGCACATAGAAATTCAATTGATTTAAATATATCCTTGTATTCTGCAACCTTGCTAAAATCACTTATTAATGCAGCTTTTTGGTAGGTTCCATCACATTTTCTATCTAGATAATCACATTGCCTATGATGAGAGAGAATTTTGCTGCTTTCTAGTTTGGTTACTTTGTATGTATTTCTTTTTCTTGCCATACTACATTGGCTCCAGCCTCTATGGAATATAGAATATATATGGAACGTAGACTACAATGTTGAATAGAAGTAGTGAAAGAGGACATTCTGTTTTGCTCTTTTATGTTAGAGGAACAAACAGTATGTTAGCTGTAGAGTTTGTTTTTGTCAGTGTCCTTTATCACAGGGGTCCCCAACCCCGGGTACTGTCTGGGGCTGCACAGCAGGAGGTGCAGAGCACTACCACCTGAGCTCCGCCTGCTATCACATCACCTGAGGCATTAGACTCGTATAGACGTGCACATGCAAGGGATGCAGGTTGCGTGCTTCTTATGAGACTCTAATGCCTGATAATCTGAGGTAGAACAGTTTTTCATTGTGAAACCATATCTCCCCCATGGAAGAACTGTCCTCCATGAAACCAGTCCCTGGTGCCAAAAAGTTTGGGGGACTGCTGCTTTATCAGATTGAGAAAGATGCTTTCTATTTCTAGTTTAATGAAAGTTTGTTTTAGGTCACATATGGATGTTGGATTTGTCAGATGTTTTTTTTGCATCTCCCGAGATTACCACATGGTTTTTATTTTTTAGTTAATTTGATGAATTGTACTGATTGATTTCTTAATGTTAAACTGATAATAGCGTTTGCTGAAATAAAGGTCATTTTGTTATGATGGTCTTTATTTTGATTGATTCAAATAGTTACAATTTTGTTTAGAATTTTTATATCTTCATGAAGGATATTGGGGTTTTATTGATATTGGGGTTTTATTGATTTCTGTTTTTCTGTTTTGTGGATTTCTACTCTGGATCCTTATTTTTGTTATTTCGTTAACTTTGATTTCATTTGCTTTTTTTTTTTTTTTTTTGGGAGACGAAGTTTCACTCTGTTGCCCAGGCTGAAGTGCAAAGGTGTGATCTTGGTTCACTGCAACCTCCGCCCCTGGGTTCAAGCGATTTTCCTGCCTCAGCCTCCTGAATAGCTGGGACTACAGTTGTGTGCCACTACGTCTGGCTAATTATTTGTATTTTTAGTAGAGACAAGGTTTCACCATGTTGATCAGGCTGGTCTCAAACTCCTGACCTCAAGTGATCCGCCTGCCTCAGCCTTCCAAAGTGTTGGGATTACAGGCGTGAGCCACTGTACCCAGCTTCATTTGCTCTTTTTCTAGTGTATTAAGGTAAAAAGCAGAAGCCATTGATTTAAGAACTCTTTTCCTTCCTAATAGAGATGATTAATGCTGTAATATTCTCCCTGAGTATTGCTTTAGCTGTATCAAAAATTTTGATATATTTTATTTTCATTCTTTTCCGAATGCTTTATGATTTGCTGTTTGATTTCTTCTTTGAGTTGTAGTTATTTAAGACTATTTTGTTTTTGAGTGGGGACTTTACTTATATAGTACTGTTATTTTATTCTGATTTACTTTGTCACCAGAAAACATATTTTGAATAACTCGATTTCCTTTAATTTATTGGGGTTTGTTTTGTACCCCATAATGTTGTCTATCTTGGTAAAGGTGCTTTGTCCCTAGAAAAGAATGTATATTCTGCTGTTTTTGGTAGAATATTCTCTAAATGTTAATTAGATCAAGTTGGTGGATAGTGTTGATCAGATCTTGTATATCCTTACTGATTTTCTGTCCACTTGTTCTGTCAAATATTGAGAGAAGGATATTGAAATATCTTAATAAAATTGTGTCTGTCGTAGTTTTATCATTTTTTTTGGTCCATGTGTTTTAAAGCTCTGTTAATAGGTTCGTAGATGTTCAGGATTAGTATGTTCTTTTGATGATTTGACACTTTTATCATTAGAAAATGACCTTCATCTCTTGTGATATTCTTCAGACTGCAGCATACTTTCTTTGATAATACAATCATTCTGTCTTAATTTTCATAGCATGATATATCTTTTCCCAAATGTTTACTTTTAATCTTTTAATATCTTTATATTAGAAATTTATTTCTTACAGACAGCATGTAGTTGGATCTTGCTTTTTTTGTTTCTTCTTGTTGTTCCCAGTCTGAAATCTCTGCTTCTCATATGAGGTATTTAGATCATTTGCGTTTAACGTTTTTATTGGTATGTTTTGGTTTAAATCTGTCATCCTGCTATTTATTTCTTATTTGTTTTGTCTGTTCTTCCCCCTTTCCTCTTTCTCTCCTATCCTCTTTTATTCTGCCTTTGGATTAATTGAAATTTTTAAATGATTTGATTTTCTTGCTTTTATTGGTTTATTCATTTTAACTTTGTTTTTTAAATTTAGTGGTTTCTCTTTATCTTATCACAGTCTACTTTCAAAGGATATTAGATCACTTCATGTATAGTATATTGACCATACCACAGTATTCTTTTATTTCTCTACTACTATCCTTTTTACTGCTTTTAAAATAGATTTTGTTTGTGCATATGTTGTTAACCTTACACTACATTACTATTGTTGTTTAAATACTCAGACGAGGTTTAAATAAGAATTCCTGTGCTCTTATCCATGTAGTTACCTTTTCTGGTCTTCATTCCTTTGTATAAGTCCATATTTCCATCTAGTTTCATTTTCATTCATCTTGTATACTTGTGTTCACATTTTTTATAGTGCATATTTACTAATGATGTATTCTTTCACCTTTTATGTATCTGAAAATGCCTTTATTTTGCTGTTTTTTTTTTTTTTGACAGATATTTTCGGTGGATATGGAACTCTAAATGACACTTTTTTCTTTTAGTAATTTAAAGATGTTGCTGCACCATCTACTCTTGCGTTGTTTCTTACAGAAAATCTTCTTTATCTTTACTCATTTTTATATAATATGTCTCTTTTTCTGGCTGTTTTTGAGATTTTCTGTTTATCATTGGTTTTTAGCAGTTTGATAATTATGTACCTTGGTTTAGTTTTTTTTGTTTCCTGTGCTTGGAGTTTGTTGAACTTTTAGATCTATGGGTTTGTAGTTTTTATCAGATTTGGAAGATTTTTGACCATTAGTTTTCCAAATTTTTTTGTGTTCTTCTCTCTGTCAGGAACTTCAGTTACATGTATATTATTAGAGTGCTTGAGATTGTCCCAGAACTCAGTGAATGTCTGTTAACTTTTTAAAATCTCTTTTTTCTGTTTTGACACCCAGTTTCCATTGTTGAGTAGTCGTTTGGAATTCTGAGGTAGTTTTTATTGCTGTGTCTTCAAGGTCACTAGTCCTTTCTTCTGTGGTATCTAACCTTTTTATTAGTTTTACCCCCACCCCTTTTTTATCATTCACATTGTTTTTATTTCCATTTCTATTTCATCATCTCCTCCTCCTCCTCCTCCTTTTTTAAAATAGAGACAGGGTCTTCCTATGTCTCTGTTTGCCGTGACGGGCTGGATTTGAACTCCTCACCTCAAATGATATTCCTGTCCCAGCCTCCCAAAGTGCTGGAATTATAGGTGTGAGCCACCTTGTCTGAACTGTAACTTTTCGTTTCTAGAATTTCAATTTGGGTGTCTTAAAAAATATTTTCCATGACATCCCTTAAATATTTGATTACATGGAGTATAGCTATAGTACCTGTTTCTGTTTTTTGTTTTGAGTCAGGGTCTCCCTCTGTCACCCAGTCTGGAGTGCAGTGGTGCTTTTATAGCTCACTGCGGCCTCATACTCCAGGGCTCGAGGGATCTTCTCCTGCCTCAGCCTTCTGAGTAGCTGGAATCTACAGTCATGCACTACCAAGCCCAGCTAATTTTTTAGTTTGTAGTAGAAACAAAGTCTCTCTGTGTTGCCCGGGCTGGTCTCAAGGGAGCCTCTGGCCTTGGCCTCTCAAAGTGCTGAGATTACAGGTGTGAGCCACTGTCCGCAACTGTAGACCAGGGTGGGAGATGTCTTTTTTTTTTCCCCCTTTCTTTTAGAGACAGGGTCTTGCTCTGGGCCCCAGGCTGAAGTGCATTGGTGCGATCATAACTCACTGCAGCCTTGAACTCCTCAAGAGATCTTCCTGCTTCAGCCTCCCAAAGCGCTGGGATTACAGACTGAGCCACCGCTCCTGGCCAGTACCTGTTTCCGTGTCCATTTCTGTTAATTCTAACAGCTGTGTCAATTCTGGATTGGTTTCCATTGATTGATTTCCCCCATCCTTATGGGTTGTGTCTTTCTGCTTTTGTGTATACCTGGACATTTTTTATTGTGTGCCGGACATTGTGAATTGTCACTTTGCTGGGTGCCGAGTATTTTTGTATTTCTTGTGTAAGTTTTCTTGGCTTTTGTTCTAGAGCAGTTGGGTTACTTAGAAATAGTTTGATCTTTGAGTCTTACTTCTGAGATTTTTTTAGATGGGACCATTGCAGTGTTTAATGATAATTATTCTTCACTGCTGGGAGCAGTATCCTGTGTAGTTTATGTAATGCTCAATGAGTATCGATGCTTCCCATTCTGGTTGGTGTGGGAAGCTTCTGGTGGTTTGCTGGCAATCTTGGGCATTCCTTGGCTTCTGCTGCATTACGCTCATCTCTGCCTTCTTTCTCACACAGCGTTCTTCCTGTGTGCGTGTCTATCTCTGTCTAAATTTCTCCGTTTTATAACAACACCAGTCATATTGCATTAGTGCCTACCCTGATGACCTCATCTTAACTGATTACATCGGCAACAAAACTTGCACCCTGATGACCTCATCTTAACTAATTACATTGGCAACAAAACTTTTTCCAAAGATGGCCACATTCTGAGGTACTGGGGTTAGGATTTGAGCATAGAATTTTGAGGGGACACAAGTTGACCTGTAACATTGCCCCTGGAATGTTTCTTGAATATACTTCTGTGCTCTTAGGCTGTTACACACCTTCTTCTCTCAGCTTGGTATGCCCCCGTTCCTTTCCTCTGCTTCTCTTTCTTAAAAGCCACCTGCTGATGAAAACCTCTGTTTAGAAGGTTTATCAAATTGTACCTTTTATTATAAATATTTACATGGCACATTTCTGCACATAAAACATTTTTGAAGACCTGGAGAGGATTTGTCCCACTTCTTTCACTGTCCCCCAGTACCACCTGTAGTACTTTATAACCAGTGATTACCTGAATGGAATACGTTAATGAGTATGTCTGAACAGACAAGTTGCAGAATGGACATTTTAAGAAAGATCAATAACTGTAGGAAGGATTGGAGGCGGAGGCATCTGGAGTCAGGGAATTCATTTTGGAGATGATTATAGTAAATCAGGCACACATTAATTTATTAATTGAACCTACTAAGTACGGAAGCCTTCACTGGGTATCAGGATTTGAAAATCAGCAATTTCAGAATTTGCCCCTGTCCTCATGGACCTTACTGTGTGTGGAGAGTCATGAGGTAAGAACAGAAAAGATGGACAAGAAGGGTTTTCCTGAGGAACCCTGGACAGACCTTGAGAATGATTAGTCATGCAGGTGAGGATGAAGCGTTCAAAAACATGATGCCAAGCCTGGATGAGTGGGAGAGGACTGTTAGTAGAAATGAGAAGTCAGGCCAGAGGCCTTTGGTGGGTAGGGGATGATAAATTAGTTTGCTTCTAGAAAAGATGAGTAGAACATCTAAGTAGAAAATCCAGATTGCAGAAAACTCACAGATGAGTGGTGGATTGGTAGATGTTCTTGCTTGGGTATAAAGGGCGAGAGAGCCCCAGTAGCTAGTTGGTGAAGGGACTGACGAGAGCAGAGATTTTTCTGGGTAGGTGCTACACCAAACATGTTTGTAGGAAGAGGGGAAGTGACTGGGGCACTGGGCGGTGACATGCAATTAGTTCCATTTTACAAATGAGAAAACTGAGACACCTAAAAGTTTAGAAAGGTGCCCCAAGGACACAGTAAGTGGTGGAGCCGGAATTGAAATCTGGGTAGGATGGTTGCAGAATCTGTGCTCCTAGGTACTGGATGGTGCGTCTGATAATTTTCTTTAAATCTATTAACTTTTTAATATGTTTCTTTGCTTTCATAGGGAATTAATACTATAAAGTTAGAACACCAGCCCTACTTGTCACTTATAGAAAGAAGGCAAGAGTAAACATGAATATAGGGAAATCAGAATAATTCAACAAATTTCTACAACATACAGAATGCACACCGGAAAATAATGGAACTATTTGTGATCAGTTAGTAACTAAGGGGTGTTTTCTGTTAGATGCCAGGAGGTTTAAGATGATGAGGAATGTTGCGGACATTAAGCAACAAGTATTTGAGCACTTACTGTGCCAAGCATTTTATGTTGGTGCAGGGGATGTAGTAGTGAATAAGACAGAGTCCCTGCTTTTGTGGAGCAAAATGGAGAGAGATATACAATAACTGAACAAGTGGAGTTGGGGAAGATGCAGTTGCTAGGAAGATCAGGGATAGTCTTTCCAAGGGAGTGCTTTTTTTCAGTTTCATTTGATTTGTTTCAAATGAACAAATGTATCTGCGGGGTAGTCTGGTTTATAGAAGTACCCATCAGTCATGCAAATCTCTTGTATCATGAACAATGTGACATTTTTTCCCCATTGGAGTACAGTAGTAACAGTATTTCCATATCAAAGCCTAGCACCCTCCATATAAAAGAGTAGTCATTTGTAATCAGATGCCAAGAAAAAGTTGAAAATTTTAGCACCCTGTCCTTACCAATATTAGCAGTCTTAACATTCTTACTGGCAGGGCACAGTGGCTTATACCTGTAATCCCAGCACTTTGGGAGGTTGAGACCACCCTGGGCAACCTAGTGAGACCCTCATCTCTATTTTAAAATAAAGGAAGAACATTCTTACTGTAATTGATGTGGGAGGAAGGGCATCCCTGGTTTTAAACAGTAAATCAGTCTTGCTACCAGAGTATCTTAGGCATTAAGAAAGGAACGTAGTGATGTGCAGGAAAATTTAAATTCTTGTTAGTGACCTATACCTACTATCCTTGTTTCTCTGTGGAAGAACATGCTACAGCTGCAAGTTTGAAAACGTTTTCCTGAGCGTTGGGCCTCTCAGCTCTCTCATTTTGCATGTAATGGATTACACTGCTTTCTTATTTTAGCCATCTCACAAGAAGTATTAGCTCTGAAAACATATTTACTTTTTTTCTAGAATGCATTGAACTAAATGCATTACTATTAAGATAAATACTGCAATGGAGGCAACTCTTAAAAAAGCTAACAAGTTGCATTTTTAAGAAATTCAAAGTGAAAATGGCCTACTAAGGTCTGTGGGGAAAACTTTTAGAAAATCATTTAAATTGATTTTCCCTGTTTAATAAAGTAGTTAATGGGAAAATTCACACGGCTTTCCAGCTATTAAAATGTGCCTATCCTGATATTTGAGAATCTACAACATATAGGCAGATTTGAAATTCTTTTTTTTTTTTTTTTTAATTTGAGTGGCGCTTTAGAGTTTATATGTGTGCTCACACGTGTTCACCTCGCGTGACCCTCACAGCAGTGTCAGAATGGCTTATCATCCCCATTTTACAGTAATGGCAAATGAGCCTTGGAAAAGGTCAGGGTCACACAGTGAGTGAGTAGATCTGAGGCTAAAATGGACTTTTCTGTTTATCATATTGTTTACTGAATGCCTGTAATATGCCTTAGGTACACAAGAGATCTTGTTCTGTGCCCCTCCTTGGGGCGGTGGGAGCACACAGAACAGGCCAGAGGAGGAGCTCTGCTCCCTTTGTGCTCCCTCTGTGATTTGGGAGCATGCAGTTCTTAATAAGAATCCCCACTCTTCTGATTGTTACTAGTCTTGCCACCATTCCTCATTGCTAGCATTTGTCCCCTGTGTGAGAGGGATGGGTTGGGAGGGGAAGAGAGGGCACTTAACATCTGATTACAGAGGCAGAGTGTGTAATAAATGCTCTACTCTCCTAACAGGGCAACTTGCTTCTTTTATATCCCTTTCCTCCCTGTCAGTCTGTGATTGGATTTCAGGAGGTGAGTTGAGTCAGACATTGTTTTCTGAGGGCCTGTTTCCTGCTCATTCACTAAAGATTTGTGAATGAAGCAGCACTTCCACCCTCAGGATCTTACGTTATAGTTCGGGGGGAAGTGACAGTGACACACCCCATGTAACATGTTAGTAAATATATTTTATGATACTAATATGTAAGTATATGTATACACACATTTTTATATATGAACATACATTAAAAAAAGATAATTTCAGAATGCCTCACACAAATCTTGCTGGCACTCAAGCCTTTAAGACCTAAAGTCTGCCTGCCTCTTTTTGTAAATAAAGTTTTATTGGAATATAGCCATACTCATTGGTTTATGTATTATATCTGTGGCTGCTTTTGTGCTACATGGGAAGAGTTTTGATTAATTGCAGCAGAAGCTTCATCTTCTGCAAAGCCTAAAACATTCACACTCTGGCCCCTTAAGAGAAAGCTTGCTGACCCCTGCTCAGGATGTCGCAAGCATTGTACTCAACGGCATTGTACTCAGGGCCATGGTGCAGCTCCAGACTTAGAAAATAAGGCTTGAGTTGGCTAGCTGATGGACATGGCAGGTGGGTGGAACTTAGCAGTGGAGTGGGTAGTTTCTGTCCTGTAGGTGTGGGATTACTGTGCTAAGTCAGGAAGTGTGGCTAAACTTTGATTAGAGGTGGGGAACTTGTGCTTTTAGAAAAGCACTTGTTGGTGTTTTCTAGTAAATGTGAATTGTGGTGATTTAAAAAATTGTATGTTAAAATTCGGAATTAACAAGTGTATATGAATTAGAAAGTGAGAGTTGCTGCTGTCCCCTCAATTCCCACTCTTCAAGGTGTTAAGAGCTGTTAAGAGATGGAGTTTTTTCCCCTCTGAGTATTATCTTCTACTTAGTAATTTAAAAATCTGCTATATTTCAGACCATCTTTTTTTACATTGTGACCCTGAGGTTCACTTTGTTCCCAAATTGTAGTCGGGGTTGTTCAGTTGAATGTTTGTTACATAGAAGATTAACGTGTGAAATATTTCAGAAGAGATTTTAATAGACACTTTCCTGTCAGTTGATGAGTTGACATTGTTTTTCTAAATAGTTTTAGAATTAGGCTTTTTATGACAAATATTAAAGGACTTTGTACTATATTACTGGTATTTTAAATGTTTACAAATTTTCTTAAAAATTCTTGTTCTGGTGGAGGGGGTCTCAGAATCACCTGAGAAACTTCAGAAAAATGCTCATGTTTGGTCCCCATTTCAGGCCTAGCAAGTCCAAAACTCTAGAGGTCAGGAGATCATCTACTTTTTAAAAGCTCTGCAAGTGAGCTATGGAGTCGATAACACTTTTTATAACATAACTTTGTTTTTATAGTAAAAATTTGTGGGAAATAGGAAGGTTTAACCTGAAATATTATAGGTTTGAATTATATTTCTAGTACAGGTGATGATTTATGCTGAAAAAACTTGTATATTTTGTTTAAACTCAAATATTGAGCAAAGGAGGGAAATACATGTAAAACAAAGCATTTATTTTTTTTTTTTATTTTTTTTTTTGAGGCAGAGTCCTACTCTGTTGCTAGGCTGCTAGACTGGAGTGCAGTGGCACAATTATGGAGCACTGCAGTCTCAACCTCCTGGGCCTAAGTGATCCTCCCATCTCAGCCTCCTAAGTACCTGGGACTATAGGCATATGCCACCATGCCTGGCTGATTTTTAAATTTTTTGTGGAGATGAGGTTTTGCTATGTTGCCCAGGCTGGTCTTGAACTCGTGAGCCCAAGCAGTCTGCCTGCTTTAGCCTCCCAAAATGTGGGATTACAGGCGTGAGCCACCATGCGTGGACCTAGGAATTATTTAATTTGATTTGAAGAGTTATATCATTTTTCCCCTGCTTTACTTTTGTACCTCTTCTCCAAGAAAAAAGTCTACTCTCTCAAAAACCAAAAACACATTTCTTTCTTTTTTTTTTTTTTTTTGAGACGGAGTCTCGCTCTGTCGCCCGGGCTGGAGTGCAGTGGCCGGATCTCAGCTCACTGCAAGCTCCGCCTCCCGGGTTCACGCCATTCTCCGGCCTCAGCCTCCTGAGTAGCTGGGACTACAGACGCCCGCCACCTCGCCCGGCTAGTTTTTTGTATTTCTTAATAGAGACGGGGTTTCACCATGTTAGCCAGGATGGTCTCGATCTCCTGACCTCGTGATCCGCCCGTCTCGGCCTCCCAAAGTGCTGGGATTACAGGCTTGAGCCACCGCGCCCGGCCAAAAACACATTTCTTAACTTCTGGGAGGTAGTTTTGTTTGTATTAGTTCAAGTCCATACTGGAATACATTTGACCAGTGTTTTCAAGCTGAGAAATGATATTTAAGTATTTATTATCATTTACAGGTAGATACTAATTTCTGTATTTACTAAGGTAAGCTAACTGGTTTAATGAACACACCTAATATTTCAGTGGTTTAAATCAGTAGAATTTCTTGTCATATAATAGTCCAATGACTGTTAGTACAGTGGGATAACAGCTCTGCTCTACAGTTATTCAGGCTCTGAACTGTGGGCATTTTTCCTATTTTAAATTTAATAGCGTCCAAAGGTCATCCTGGGTTTTGGCATTCATTGAATGGGGGAAGAACATGGAGGTTTTCACACGTAATTCTTATGGGTCAGGCGTGGTAGTGGCACACATCACTTCTGTTGACATTTCATTAGCTTGGTCTTAGTCACGTGGCCATGCTAACTGCAAGGGAGGCTGGAAGTGTAGTCTAGTTGACTCGGGAAAAAAATGCCTTTGGTTATCAGTCTCTCATGTGGTCGAGGTAAACAACATCAGCAAGACATTGACTTCTCTCTGGGCTATCTAATTATTTCTTTTTTGCTTTTCCTTTTCTCATTTTCCCATATTTTTGCAATTATTCTCCACTTTACCCCATAAATACCCTCTTTTTGAGGTGATGCCCCTCATTCTTCACTTACTTGTGATAGTCAAGTCTCTCGGATGCAGACAACAGAAAGCCATTCCTGGTGGGAGTTGGGCAGAAAACAAATGCAATGGAAGGCTATATGTTAACCCATAGAATTGATCGAAAGCTAGAAACTATGCTAGAAAAATAAGTAGGGGCCAAAGCAGGTGGCAGCAGAGGACACAGGGTCGCAGCAGCAGACCAGTCTGCTGCGGATCCCACACCTGGCACTTGTGCAATGCATTGCTGTGTAAGCCTCAACTTTCCTGCCTCCACTGTGAATATTCTCTTACTGTCCCTGCATCTTGGCAGCAGTGACCCCTCAAGACTCCAAAGTCTGAACAGGAGCGTGTGATTGTCTAAACTTTGGTCACTAACAAAGCCCTGGTTACCAGGGGGGTAAGGTAGGAGATTTGTTAGTTTGGCTTTTGTACTTGGTGGCATGGCTTTTTTGCCTTGCATGATTCTCATGAACTGGGAAGAGTGTTCAGATACCAGATGGTCAAAAAATGACAAATACCTATGTGGGAACCTTTTTCATCAGGAGAAATAAGTTGTGGTATAAGATGGGAGACTGTGTTCCAATCTTGATTTTTATCACCAACCTTTTGGGACAGGTTGTTAAACCTCTGGGTTGCAAGTGCCTCCTCTATAAAGTGAGGTGGGGGAACTAGATGTCTGACGATGTCTGTTCATTTACTCACGCATTGAATAAATATTTATTGACTGCCATTTATGTGCCAACACAAAATAATTGAGTATCACACCCTTGCCTTCCTGTATTTGGGTGAGTCAGCAGAGAAGTCATTCTGATACTGTTAGGGTGAAGTGCTCAGATATTCCAGCCTTGGGCAGGGGGTGTAGGAGCTTGTGAGAGTTCCCAGTCCAGCCTGGGCGGAGAGTGTTGGAGTAGGGGATTCAGGGGCCACTCTCTGCTTCTTTCACTCATTCGTTTAGTGTTTCCTTTAAGCCTTTGCATTATTGTTGTTATGAGAATACAAAAATAAACCAGTCCTTCCCTCCACAGCACTAATTGTGAGAGCGTGCTGATGGCTTTAGCAGGCAGTATGCTTGCTATGTTGAGATAAGAGCAGAATACAGTCATGCACCAAATAACATTTCAGTCAGTGTTGGACTGCATGTATGACAGTAGTCCCCTAAGACTGTAATGAAGCTAAAAAATTCCTATCACCTAGTGATGTCTTGGGATCCTTACCCAAGGAGGCCTAGGCTTATATGTGTATGTGTATCTTAATTTTTGAGAAAAATGTTTAAAAAGTTAAAAAAATGAAAGCTTACAGAGTAAGAATGTAAAGAAAAAACATTTTTGTACAGTTGTGCAATGTGTTTTAAGCTGTTACTACAAAAGTTAAAAAAATTAAAAAGTATATAAAGTAGGCTAAAGTTAATTACTGAAGAAAACAAGCTTTAAAATAAATTTTGTGTAGCTGAAGTGTACAATGTCTATAAAGTCTACCGTAGTAGACAGTATCATGTCCTAGGCCTTTGCATTCATTCACCCGTCTCTCCCCCATTCCGTCCCTCCATCCTTCCCCCACCCATTGCAACTTCCAGTCCTGCAAGCTCCATTCCTGTAAGCACCCGAACAAGTTATCTTTCATATCATATTTTTATTGTACCTTATATCACAAATAATGAGGGTTACAGTTGCCCTCATTATTTAGCACAACTGAACAGGTTTGCAGCCTAGGAGCAGTAGGCTCTACCATCCAGCATGAATGTGCAGTAGGCTCTGCCATCCAGCGTGAGCGTGCAGTAGGCTCTGCCATCCAGCGTGAGCGTGCAGTAGGCTCTGCCATCCAGCGTGAGCGTGCAGTAGGCTCTGCCATCCAGTGTGAGCATGCAGTAGGCTCTACCATCTAGGTTTATGTCAGTGTACTCAGTGATGTTCTCACAGCCGTGGAATTGCATAACAATGAATTTCTTTAAACATATCCTCGTGGCTAAGTGACAGGTAAGTGTTCTAAGGGAAGAATGGAGTGGGGGACCAGTTCCCTGTAAGATTCTGAGGTTTCTTAGAATGACGTTTGATCCTGGGTCTTGAAGTTTGAGTTGAAGATTTCCAGGAGCAGAAAAGAGGAGGGTGGGATAGCATGCTAGTTGGAGAGAAGATAATGCTGAAGAGCACCGTTAAAGAATGGTGAGAAGGTTGGTACAGTTAAGGGAAAGGATGCCATGGAGGGGACAGGATGGAGAGAAAAGGTGGGAAATAAGACTAGAGGTATAAACACTTAACCTGGGTGCTCTGGGTATTTAAAGTATTATAAAGTATTGATGATTTTGAGCTTTTTTTTTTTTTTTTTTTTTTTTAGGGACATGAACTTTGACAGCAGTATGGGGAATACACTGAGGGAGGGCATGGAGCCTGGATGAGGAGCAGTTACTGTAGGGGATTCCCCCGGCCCCTTTTTAGATTAAGATCTTGACAGAGTATGGAAATAAGCAGCTGGATTCTTGAGACATTCCAGAGGCCAATGTCACAGAACGTAGTTAGATTGATGGGGGTTGAGGTAAAGGGGGTGGGGAGGTGGAAGTAAGAGAGCGAATTAAGATTGAGGTTTCTGGCTTGAGTGGATGGATGGGTGGAGATGCCATTTATAGAACTGGGTCAAACTTGGCGCTACTGCCTGCTCCCCAGCCTGTGCAGACACGGTTAAATATAGCATGTGGTGCTTTCCAGCTGAGGCTTGAGTTAGCTTTGGAATCTTTTCTATAACAGTGAGTGTTCCAGACAGCCATTGCCAATCTATTTGAGTTTGTACTGGAGGGGAAACCTGTTTGCCTTCCCTGTCATAGGAGATGGGGAGGGGAAGGGGAAGGGGAGCAGGGAGCAGGGAGAGGAATCCCACCTACACTAGTCCTTCTTTTCCCTGTGCTGTTTTCTTCAGAACACATCATTTTTTGATCTCACATTCCTTTGTTTTTTTTTGCCTGAGGATTCTGCTGTGCCCAGTAAAATACAAACTCCAGGAGGCCTGAGATTTGGCCCATAATTTTTGCATTTATGCCTTTAATGTTAAGAGCGTTGTCTAGAACAGCACTACCAATAGAAATATAAGCCACTTGTATAATTTAAAATTTTCTAGGAGCCACATTTTTAAAAAAGTAAAAAGAGGCCTGAAGTTGTGGCTTAGTCTATAATCCCGGCATTTTGGGAGGGCAAGGCAGGTGGACTGCTTGAGGCCGGGAGTTCCAAGGCTGCAGTGAGCTGTGCTTGCACCATTGCACTTCAGCCTGGGCGATGGAGGGAGAGACCCTGTCTCTTTAAAAAGAAAAAAGTACAAAGCAACAGTAAAATTAAATTTAAAATATATTTTATTTTACCTGGTGTTTCCAAAACTTATTTCAATTTATAATAAAAAAAATTATTGAAATATTTTACATTTTTTGTTGCTAAGTCCTTAATCTTCTTTTTTCCATTTATAGTACATCTTAATTCTGTGTACCTACATTTCAAGTATTCAGTAGCCACATATGACTGTTGGTGACTGCATCAGACAGTGAAAGTCTAGAGTATAGTAGGGGCTCAGTAGATGTTTGTTGAATGAATGAAGGAGAGGAAGATGAGTTGGTTGTTAAAGGTTGTGTGTAGAATCGAGGAAGGGTTTTGTTCTCACAGTGAGGCAGGAGCATATTTTTATGTTTAAGACAGAACTAGGAGAAAGAGAGGTGGAGGTAATAGGAGTCAGCACTGACTGATGGTGGAAAGCCTGAGCAGGTGATTGGTCCAGGGGTCTGTAGCCAGGTAGATGGGAGGAGAGACGCCTTGCTAGTTACTGCCCTGAAGGATAATCCCTGAAGGGTAATCTTCAGTTACATTTTAAGATACTCAACTCCAGTTTGTTTGGCATAAACTTCTAATTGAAATGTATTGTAACTCTTCCTTCCCCACATTTTAGGTGCTGGTTAATTGAGGGTCATTTTTAAAGTCTTGAGGTGTTTCCCTAGAGACTTAACAAACGAAAGGAAAAGTCTCTTTTTTTACGTAAAAATTAGGAAAAGTCTTATTGGTGTATCTTAACATCTTTACTTTGGTGTATCACTCAGCTAGAAAAATAAGTACTTTCTATAGTAAAAATTAACTTATTGAATCTGATTTTTAACATTATCATTATATTTGGAGTTGTATACAGTATATATTTTGCAGTCAGTATAAAATAAGGTTATTTCCCCACAGTTGTCCCTCAGTGTTTACATACTTGACTCCTTAATCTCCTACATAGTCTTTCATATTGAGATATAGTCTCCTTTTTTTTTTTTTTTTTTGGAGACAAGGTCTCACTCTGTTGCCCAGGCTGTAGTGCAGTAGTGTGATCACAGCTCACTGCAGCCTCAACCTCCTGGTCTCAAACGATTCTCCCACCCCAGCCTCCCAAATAGCTGGGACTATAGGCATGTGCTACCATGCCCGGCTGATTTTTAATGTTTTTGTAGAGATGGGATCTCCCTGTGTTGCTCAGGTTGGTCTTTTAACTCCTGGGCTCCTGAGCCATCCTTCTGCCTCGACCTCCCAAAGTGCGGGATTGTACATGTGAGCCACCGCACCTGATCTCCGTTACTTTGAGTAACAAAGTCCTATTTGAGGTTGACACATAGACATGGAGCACCCTCTGTGTCAATAGTAGTTTTGGATGCTTATGGAGGTCACTTGATGGAATGAGTCTAAAAAGTGAAGCAATAAAATGTAACAGATATTTTAGGTTATGACCTCACATTTTCAGGTAATGGTATTCTAAATCTTTGGAAAGATCATTTTAAAAAGTATTGTTGTAAGTGAAAATAATTAACATACCTATTGGGTTAGTGGAAAACACCACCTTTCTCATGTTAAAAAATTTTATCTCATTGTTACTTGACATAAAATATCCAGTTATAGTATTTTACAGGAATTCAATAAGTGTTGTATCTAAAACAACTTAGAACTTAAGATTATGTGCTGCAGAAAACCAGATGACTTAAACAGGATTTAATGACGACAAAGACGCTGATGTTAAAGATGGAGTACGCTTTCTACTATATTGAGAGGGGCACGTCATACAGACAGAGATTTTGATAAGTGAGATTGATCTTATCTCTTTGCTTTTGGGACAGCTTTGTATTCCTGAGTGTGGTATGCTCAGCCAGATGTGATAATGTCAAAGCCGGAAGTGACTGGAGAGATGGTTATTCAGGGGTGGTCACCTTTTGTTTTTCTGCCCCAGCATACTTGAGCAGGTTAGGTTACATTCTGACAAAAAACAGGCTCCCAGGACAATTCTTGGGAGATGGGGGAGGGAGAGAGTGGTGTATATATTTTGAAGAGACCTTAACTACACAGTGATTCTACCCGTGTGTGTGAGGGGCAGGACTGTTTGAACAGACGGCATGTCTTTTTCCAGTGTCATGGAGTTAACCTTAGAGCTGGGACCGGAACCCTGGACTTGCTTCTTGTGCCAGTTTTAATTTTCTCAGTCACACCCTTTTCTTTCCTTTTATTGTTTTTGTACCCTTTTTTTCTATTTTCAATAGAATTTTAAATGTCATACGCTTAATAAATGAAAACTGCTGATATAAATCAAGAAGCAGTCTTTAAATTTTGAATGATGGTACATTTATGGGGACATTATCAACTAATTTAGTTCCTTTTTCTGACTTTTTAAGTCACCTCTTTTTTCCAAATCACCATGGCTTGGAACCGCTGAGTCATTCTTGAATCCAGCTGTCTCTTATCTGTCGTTCATATTGAAATAGATTTTAAAGTCCTGTCAGTCTGCTCTCAAATTGTCTCTTCATGCATCTCCTTCCTTTCCTTTTATGACATTTCCCTCAAAGGCTCTCACCGTCCCATGCTTGGACTGGTGCAGTAAGCAACTGATAGATCTCTATTTGTGGTTCCTCCTGCTTCCAGTCCACTTTACACATTCGTTCTGTCATTTAGCATTTGCCATTTGCCAGGTACCATTTTAGACATTAACTCTTTACTGTTCTTAATACCTTGAGGTTTAAGTACTGTTATAAACCCATTCTGCAGATGGAAAGGGAGCCATGGATTTAATTGATTTACCCAAAGTGACACAGAAGTTGGTAGCTAGCTAGTAAATGGCAAAATTGAATCCAGACTCCTTATGTTGTTAATTGCTATAGCTAAACATGAAACTGGAGTTGTGCCACTCCTTGCACACTTTTATCTGGCACTCTCTTAGGCTGTTTTACAAAATCCCATGTTTTAGCTTGCCATTCTTTTGGCCCAGCCTGCCTTTCTAGCCTTAACTTACCCCTCTGTCTATATTCTACTTTCTAGCCAAATATGAGGTGACGTTTAAGCTGCTACTTGAAAGAGAAGTGGGAGTTAGGCAGAGCAGTAAGGGAATGTTTGGGGAAGAGTGAAGGGTGTACTTGAGAGAGTGTGGAGGTCCCTTGGAGGAGCTGGAGCCTAGAGGTGCCCCATGAGAACAACATAGGAGGCTGCAGGTGGAGGTGGGTGCCCCGTTGTAGAACGCTTTCTGGTTGTCTTCCACAGGACATTTTTGGGAGCTATGCACAAGATTCATGGCTACCATGTTGCAGACTTTAAGTTCATTTTTCCTGGACCTCCTTATTTTATTCCCCTCTCTCTTGGTCCAGTCACCCCTTTGCCAGTGTTCACAGATGGTGAGAGCAGGCTGTTTGGAAAGAACGTCCTCAAGCAGGGTGCTGTTTCCTAACCCTGTGTCTCTTTCCCCTCTGAGATGAGTTTCATTCACTCACAGGTGTTCAACAATCTTGTCTTTTATGGGGAGTTTCTAATGTGTTTTGAGCACTTTCCCACCCCTCCTATCTTGGAGGCATGGTTCGAGTGGAAAAGGGCAAGGGCCCACCTGCCTCTGGCTTTCCCACCTCAGCCACCATGCTTAGGGCTGCGGTGGAGTGCTTGACCTCTTTCTGTGTACAATGCAATACATGTTGGAATAATGCCACTTAATGCATAGGGCTTTTGTGGGGGTAAGGGCATACTGGAACAGGTTGGCATAGATTAAGAGTTCAGTGAATGTTGTCAGTACTTCTTATTACTTTTTAATTGTGAAAAACTGACAATTTCTCTAATAAAGGGTCATAGAAACCTGCTTTATCCATACTGTTGTTATTGAGAATACTTTCTGGTTTGGAAAAATTTGCTTGAGAGGTAAAAAGAAAGTTAATTGATTAATTAATTATTTATTGGAGACAGAATCTCGCTCTGCTGCTCAGGCTGGAATGCAGTAGCACAATCCTGGCTCACTGCAAACTAACTCCCAGGTTCAGGTGACTCTCTTGTCTCAGACTCCAGAGTAGCTGGGACTACAGATGCATGCCACCACACCTGGCTAATATTTGTATCCCCCCCCCAAGACGGAGTCTCTGTTGCCCAGGCTGGAGTGCAGTGGCGCGATCTCGGCTCACTGCAACCTCCGCCTCCCGGGTTCAAGCTATTCTCCTGCCTCAGCCTCCCTAGCTGAGACCACAGGCATGTACCACCACTGTCGGCTAATTTTATGTGTGTGTGTTTTTAGTAGAGGTGGGGTTTCGCCATATTGGCCAGACTAGTCTGGAACTCCTCGCCCCAAGTGATCCGCCTGCCTCAGCCTTCCAAAGTGCTGGGATTACAGGCATGAGCCACTGTGCCTGGCCTTTTGTGTTTAACTTTTTAAGTGTCTCTGGTCAGATGAATATTTTGCCTTTTGGGTATTTTTAAATGGAAAATTTCTGTAAATATTCAGTGTTTTAATTAGAATCACAAAGCCAAATGATTGCCTCATTGGATCATTTTAAGTATTATGCTGCAGTTCAATATAGGTACCAAGTACTTAACTAGACTTAAAAATATCTTGTATGTTTAACAGCTGTTTAGCTAGAACTAAAAAAGAGTGAGTCCTCTATGTGTATGCTTCTCCCCTCTTCTCCCTGGGATGGGAGAAGGAAAAAGTTAATTGTTTTTCCCCCTTGACTGCTGTTGCTGTGCCTGCTTTAGAAGAAGACAGAAGATCAGGGAAGGCAATTTTCTTTCCAAAGAAACCTTATGTGCCTGAAACTTAGTAACATCTTCAGACACTTCTTAAAATAGCCTGAGTATGGCATAGCTGAAGGTCTGAGGCGGTGGTAGGTAACCTTCTGCCTGTGTTGTATTCCTGGCCGCCTCTGTGTGTTCTGACCCTGCTCCTCTAGAGAGGAAAGCAGCTAAGCAGGCACTTTTCAACTTTTGAATGGCTTCATAGTATTTCAGCATTTACATGTATTGTACCGTTCCCCCTCTTTTTGTACTTAGGGGTTTCTTGGAAGACAGCTGTAATATGCCTGTAAGCCCGCCAGACAAAGTTATGGTCAAGGGGGTGGTAGGGGAGGGCATCTTTGGGTAATTTACAGTGTGTGTGTGCTTACATACACATGTGTGTGTTTAAAAATTTACATAACTAGTATTTCACTATCTTTTTGATTTTGAAAAAAAATGAACTAAGTCGAACTCTAACCACCATTTATTGAAATATTTCTTTGAATATCTAAACAGAGGCTCCAGATCGTCTTCGAGGCACAGCGTTTCCTGTCCTCTGGCAACTCTGTGTGTAATGTTTCAAACCCAAGGCATTGTACAAGGGAGAGGAGTACTTTGGGTTTACATGGTTGAGGGTGATGATGAATCCTCTCATTTCATGTATAAGAAGACCAGCTTATTTGTTGCAGTGCCCCACTGATGCTGGGGCCGAGGCAAGCAAAACAGGATGCTTAAGTCCTAGCCTAATGCTTGTCTTATGTAGAGCAAACTGAACTTTCAAAAGTATTTCTCTTTTTACCTGTTTTTAAATGAATATGCTAAATTTGCACGGTGCAGAGGAATGTGAGATATAGAGAGCAGGCTGAGGACCATCGGGCTTCATAAAGGGCATTTTGAGCAGCTGGAGACTTGTGGTTACCATGTCCAGGCTCTTCCCCTGCTGTCCTTAACGGTCCCACAGATGCCTCTGACCTGGGAAGAAGGGAGAAAAGACCTCATCTCCTCACTGAGAGTGGGAAGTAGCAGTCACTGAATGTGCTTGCCATGGGACATTACTGCCCATCAGGCTGGCAGTTCACTGTTTTGTGTGTGGAGGACTGTTTCTAATGCTCTCTGCTATTTGCTAAAGGATACACCGTCTGACAACTACTATAATAGTATGAAGGACAGCTTTAAAATCAAGACCGTCTGATAGCCTTAAGCTGTGGTCACTGTCATTTTTCTCCTCTTGAAGGACACTGGACTCTCAGGATCTGGCTTACCATCTTTGATGGACAATCATTTTATTAGCTTGCTTGAAAGAATTAGTTCCTCTGTTATAATCACTGTAGTGTCATTTGGGACGACTTGAACCATTTTTGTAAAACTTGTGAAATCTTTATGTATTTATGAAAGTTAAACTTACTGAAGGCTGAATGACTGCAGTGAAAGTATGAATCCTTTAATTAAATAAGTGGTTAGCATTTATATAAGCAGTCTAATCAGAACCCCAAATATTTGCTCATTTTCTTTAGGACTAACCTGTCTGATGGAGTGATCATCACTGTCCTATGTAGATCTTGTAGAGTTTTGAAAGTAACTTTCTAGCTCACAATGGCGGTAGATTTTGTTTGTTTGTTTAATTATTTAGGGGGCATGTTCTCAGTTTAGCCTGATTAGTTACCTGCCGAATAAATAATGCTATTCTAATACCCTGCTAGGAAGAAATTTATGTAATTGAAATTCTGATTTCTATGTAACATTCTGTTTTCGTATTGAGACATGATACTGCCTGACAGGGCTGCTTCAGCAGCTGTCATCTGGTTTGTTGTTTCTTGTGGTGTTGTCTGGATTCTGCTGGCCTAAAAGGCATTCTTCTCGGTGCCTCTGCAGGGCTGTCCAGTGAGTCATCTGAAATTAAACTTCGATCAGAAATAAGTTTGCTTTTTGTTCCCACAGAGGACTGGAGTGAGTGGGCTTGAGAATACCTGTATGCAGATTGAAACTGTATATATCCATAGATATTTGGGAGCATTAGGTCAAGTGCCAATTAAATCAGGAAGGATCCTGCAGCCATAGTCATGAAGATAAACTTTTTAAACTGCATTTGCTCAAACGTAAAACACTTCTGTGAGTATTGTGTAAACAACCATTATTTCAGTTGCTGTGTTAGATATGTTGCTTTCTTTAGCATGGATTTTTTTTCCAGTAAAGTATTAGTTTTTAATGTTTCAAAAGATTTTTTTGCAGTCATTTAAAATCAATTGTCAGTTAATCATACCTAAAATTCGGCAGATTGCATGTTTTATTTATTGCAACATGTTAAGAATCTTTCGTTTCCTGTTGACATTAAAAAATCTCCTAATGGCAGATTGATTTGTCTGTGCTCTTTTTGTATTATTAAGTCAGGCAGTAGGTACTTAGAGAGCTTCTGCTGTTTTAAGCCATGGGGAGGCAGTAGTGAACAAAAGGGGTGGGGAAGTCTTGTGGCGTTCACATCTCAGAAATGTTACTGTGCTAGGAGGGAGACTTCGGCTTCTAATCCATTGTCAGCCATTAGCCTCCAGGCAAAGTTAGAGAACCACTGGTCTTCATTCTTTTCATTAAGTGGTTGAACTTGTCTAAAAAGGCTTAATTTCACCTCCAAACTTTGTCTTGAGACATTGTGTGTCTTTGTTTACCTGTCTTTTGTTTCCAAACTTCCCTACACCCATTCCTAGATTTAATTAAGGGCTCAAAGACTTCTCAATACCTTGTTTTGTACTAAGTAGGGAAGAATTTTATTTAGATAGGTTTCATTACTGATTATTAATTTAAAATTTATGGGGACTGTAAGAAAAACTGTTTCTCTGGAATTTTCATGACTGCCAATAACTTAGTACTAGGTGGTATCTGCTTTGTTTATTTGTACTATTTAAAATATTTTATAACTTTAGGATATTAGGGAAAATATAAATTTACCCATATTATGTGTTATCCTGTGTACAATATGATAATTCATGGAATCCAGCAGCTATATGTTGGATCACTATTTTAATCTTTTCTGTCTTCCAGATGGTATTACCAAAAATAAATCCTTGGCTTCCTATTTCAGCTGTAAGAATTTGGCCTACTGTTTGAGGTGGAGAGGGTTAAGGGGCCTTTTGCTGTAGGGTTAGGAAAGATTTTCTGTGATCTGGTTGTTGAGGGTAGTACAGTTCTTAAAAAATGATATGTGCTTGTTAAATACAGAATGAATGAAAAGCACACATCTGCATATTAGTCTCAAAGTTTCAAGATGATTATTTTTGGTTTTCAAATATAGTTAGTATTTCATTTTATTTAAGTTATACATTTATTTAAGTTATTTAAGTTATAATAAAATGGCAAAACCACAACTACTTTTACACCAACCGAATGCTTACTTTTATTTCTCCTGTCCTTTGTGCTGTGATTGTTTTATTTATATGTAATAAACTCCACAATGTTATTTTTACTTTGAACTGTCAGTTGGCTTTCAAAAATATTAAGAAAAAGTGTTTTTTATATTTATCTACATACATATTTACATTTCTGGTGCTCTTTATTCCTTTGTGTGAATCTCAGTTTCTATCTGGAATCATTTTCCTTCTGTGAACTTGTGTGAACATTTTTTGAGGGTGGATCTACTCTTGACAAATTCTTTCATTTTCATTGGTCTGAAAAAGTATTTTGCCTTCAGTTTTGAAGGATGTTCTCAGCGGATATAGATTTGTGGGTTAAAGGGTTGTTTTTTGTTTTTTGTTTTTGTTTTTGTTTTTTTTTCTTCATCATTTAAAGATGTTTTATTTTCTTCTGGCAGTGTACGTGGTTTCTGGTGAGAAAACGGTGGCTCCCCTGTATGGAAACAGGTGTTTTTGTCTCTGGCTGCTTTTACAATTTTTTTCTTCATCATTGTTTTCAGCAGTTTGGTTGAGTTGCCTCAGTGTGATTTTTGTGTGGCTTTTTCCAGTTTTTTTTTTTTTTAACTTGTTTTCGATTTGGTTAATTTATATTGCTTTGTTTTTCCATTCACTTACCTTTTCTTCTGCAGTGTATGAACTGCTGTTAGGTCCATTCAGTGAATTTTTCATTTCAGTTATTTTCTCATTTTTAGAATTTCCATTTAGTTCCTTTTTATAGATTCTATTTCTCTATTAAGATTCACTATTCCCTTATTTTGTCCGTGTTTTCCTTTATATTTTAAAACATTCATAATAGTGGTTTTGGTGTGCTAACTTCACTCTTTCTGTCGTTTCTGAGTCTTAAATGAATTTTTCCTCCTGAATACAGACCACATTTTCTTGCTTCTTGCTGTGCTAGTGAATTGGACTGGCTATGGGCATGAGGAATGCTGGCCTGTGAGTGTTTGGATTTTGTTCTCTTTAAAGAGCATTGAATGTCATCCTGGCAGGCTGTTAATTCACCTGCAGACCATCTTGATCCTTAGGTTTGTTTCAGTCTCTGTTAGAACAGGGTCCAGCCTTTACTGTAAGACCAGATTAGCCCTAGTCCTAACTGGATTTTCTGGGGTCTCTGTTGAACGTCTGTGGTGTGTATTGGGGTTTCTCCACTGTAACTGGTTTGAACACTTAATGTCTTACAGTCTTGTGTGAATGCTAGAAGTTATTCAGTTCACAGTTCCCTGGTAGTTGTTCTGTGCCTGGCTTCATGGTCCTTCTCCCAGTGCTTGTGCAGCTTAGCATTTGGCCAAAGAGTCAAGGAGAACCCTATGTATAGATTGATGGAGCGCCTTCTGTTTTTGTTACCTGCTGCACAAATTCCAGCCAATTCAGTGGCCTTGAACTCTTCCTTCTGTCTCTGCAGCACAGCGAGATTGCTGTGTTCTGTTTGGGCTCCGCCTTCCTATACTGTACCCTGGAAAGTGCCTCTAGATAGGAAACCAAGGTGATTGTAGGGCTCACCAAGATTGATTTCTTTTTTCAGTCATGACAGTTCTGCACTGCCTGTAGTCCAATGTTTGAAAACAGTTATTTCATATGTTTTGACTAGTTCTTTAGTTGTTTATGATGAGCGAGGGAGTCTGGTACCAGGTACTCTACAAAGGTCAGAAGTGGAAATCTGATAATACAAATTTCTAAAGGTAACATGTTTTTATCCATAACCCATTGTTATTAACAGTTTTAATATATAGATTCAGTTAATCTTCCATGCTGAAAAACCTGAGCTTTTATTTATGTCTTATATGAGCAATTTCGTTGCGTTTCTAGACAATCGAGTATGCTGTTTTGGCTAGTAAGTTGAAAAGCTTGTGTGCGTGTGTGTGTGTTTATGCATCCTGTAGTAACATTGGCATGTGTCTGTTTATGCATCCTGTAGTAACATATATTGGCCACTAGAGGGTAATAAGAAATCAGTTCATTTGTTCTTTTTGGATCACTGTTACTAAATAGTCCTTATCATTAGACTTTTTGTATAGTTACAGTCATTGCTTACTTTCACTTTAATATATATTTATTACTATTTAATATATAAATAGTAATATAGATTATATATTTATATATTATTAATATTTATATATTATTATAAATAATATATAAATGGCTCCTTCTGTGGAGCCAGGCACTGCACTGTGTACTTGGGTTATAAAAATGAGTAAGAGCAGTTGACTGAGCAGTAGCTGTAGCCTGTGCTGTAAGACTTCTCTGCTTTTGATTCAGGAACCCCTCATTTAAAAAATACCACGTTCATCATTCCTCCCGTGCAGCCCCCTCTCTCCCTCTCTCAATGATTTCTTCACAGTCTAAATATTCCTGATGGATTCAGTCCATTCCTTTATTGCACAAATATTTATTGAATGCAGGCCACATGCCAGGCACTGTTCTTGGTGCTGATGATGAAATGGTGAACAAAACTTACTCATGGACTTTCGCTCACTTACCCTCTTAATGTGCCTTTATTTCCGGCCATCATTAGAGGTGCAATTCCTTTAACATTTTGTCTTCATTTTGCATGTGTCTTGTTGCTAGGGACCTCGTGGGTTTTTGGCCACATAAGCTTGGTTGCCCTCATTTCTTAGTGGATTCTGTCTCAGAACCTCAGCCTCATAAGTTTCCACATTTAGATGCTATAGTTTTAATTAAATTATTTTCATTTACTTTTTGTTCTTTAATATTGTTCTTTGCTTTAACTGTTTCTCTTTAAAATCTACTGTCAATTAATACTGTCACAGGAATGGTCCCCTGTTAGAATGTCTTACTAACAAAGACATTCAGGTTAGGTAAGAATAACATTCAGACCTAAAAGTAGGGCTATGTGTAGAGATAATGGCTTTTGATACATGTTATTTTTGATACATGTTATTTTTACCTTTTTTTTTTTTTTAAACTTAGGGTCTTTTCTCATGCTTTTTGTATTTGCTGTTTCCTCTTTGTTTACCACTATCTTTTTGAATCTTATGTCCCTGTCTTTGAGATGTGTTGTTTATGAAATATTTCTCCGTAGAAACAATGCTGATCCATACTGGTAATATGGTCTCTAGTTATTATAGATCCTTGCTAGAGCATAGTAACTTGACTGAAGTAAGAAAACTGCTTCATTTTTCTTTTAGTAAAATACTGAATTTTTACCAAGTTTAGCAAAGTTACAGAAACATGCTTATGGTTAAAATGATCCATACAGTTCAGAAGCACGTAAAGACAGAACTCCACATGCATAATTTTCTCCAACGTGCTTTTCGTGCTGTTTGACAGCAGTTGAAAATATTTTGGAGTTGCACTCCAAATGATGATTTTAAAGATAGCTTTGAATTATTTGTTTTCATCATTAAATTATAACATTATCTGATGTTAAAACATGTATTGTGATACATTCTTAAGCTAAGATATTATTATACTGAGTTGAATAAAGATTCAATATGGTAGGTAGTAGGTTGAACCATATGAAATTGCTGTTTTGTAAGCCAAAGGTGGTCAAAAATCTATCAGCAGTTTCATATGGTTCTGCATAATACTTTATGTGATCATCCGTGTTACATGATGAACTGTCATTTTTTTCATTAACATTTGCATTAAAATGGAAGATAGAAACTTTAGAGTAAAAACATGGTAATTTGCTTAATTATAAAATCAGATTAACTAGAAATACCCATATTATTTTGTCCCCTTGGAATCTTATCATAGGAAAGGAATGAATGAATGGATAACTTAAATACTTTTTGGTGTTGCAGGAGGAAATTAAACTTAGGTTTATTCTGAATTTCATACACAGCAATCGAGTTAAGAAAGGAGACAGTGAGCATGTGGCAAGCACACCTCGTTTATATGCCATGTTTACCAACAGTCCCCCAGTACTGGTGGCTTAATCTTTCTTTCCTTTCACTAAATAACTGATAATGTCACTAACTAGTTATGTTAGGTGTTATAATACATAGCTACAAAGGTACCAGAAGTGAAAAACAAAGTTTTTTCTTGCTAATTCACATTCAGATCATCCACAACAAATTCCAAAAAGAACATCAGATTCTTTGTCACCTAGCATATCACCCTTATGCATGGAAATGTGTATTATTCTCTCTCAAAAAAAGTTTCAACTCTATAACTAGAAAAGTAAATCTGTTGGGGAAAAAAAGCCCTCTGTGTATTGTTTAGATAGACTATAACTTATTTTTGGATTATCCACTACTTGAATTAGTTGGAGAACAGCTTTCTTTTATTAAGGTGACCAATGCTTTTCAAAATAGTATTGACATCATCTGATGACTTGTTAGAAATGTTGACCCATCATCATCTGATGACTTGTTAGAAATGTTAGAAATGTAATCCTGGCACTTTGGGAGGCCAAGGTGAGTGGATCACCTGAGGTCAGGAGTTCAAGACCAGCCTGGCCAACATGGTGAAACTCCGTCTCTACTAAAAATACAAAAATTAGCCAGGGATGGTAGCGGGTGCCTGTAATTCCAGCTACTTGGGAGGCTGAGGCAGGAGAATTGCTTGACCCCGGGAGACAAAGTTTGCAGTGAGCCAAGATTGCGCCACTGCCATGCAGCCTGGGTAACAGAGCACAACTCTGTTTCAGAAAAAAAAGAAAAAAAAAAAAAAAGAAATGTTGACTCTCAAGCTCTGCTGAATCAGAACTCTCATTTTTAACAAGATTCAAAAACAATTTGCAAGCACATTAAAGTCTGAAAAGTGCTGTTACAGATTATGAACGACATTGTCACCTCCACAAGACAGTGCTGATGTAGCCCCGTCAGTAAGTGCTTGTTGAATTTACTCAATCTAGATTCAAACAATGAAAAGTATTTCAGGAGGGTAGTGGTAACAGTAATAATCAAGGAACTACCTGTTTCTTTGTAGTTCTTTCATAGCTATCTGGATGTCACAGAATTACCCATCTTTCTTTCCAGATGCGTCTTTCAGTCTGATTCTGTCCATGCTGGGTGGTCATTTGGATGTCTTGTGAATACAGTAGATATACACACAAATATGTGTATGGATGAGAGAGCAACAGAATTAAAATACAAATCAACATAGTATATGAGTTTAGGGAGTTAAATATTAGATTTTGATTAGTCAAGGATGCGTAATATTTTGTAATATTGCAACATATAAGGTAACTAACAAATAAAAATACGGGGAGATGACATAAAAAATTCCAGCAAAAGGTAAGAAAGGAAAAGGAACATAAAACAGTTGAAACAACAGTGTTCATTTATAAATACAGCTCAACCACATACTCTTTACAAGAGATAAACCTAAAATATAAGGAAACAGAAGACGGTAAAGGTAAAAAGATGGACAAAAGACATACCATACAAAAATTGATGCAGAGAAGGCTTGGTGTAGTCAGACTGGTAAGAGATAAGCAAAAAGCTTTACTGGAAATAAAGAGGGCAGTTTATGATGATAAAAGGTATTATTCATCAGGAAGGCATAACAACTCTGAATTTGTATTATCCAATATAACACTTTAAGTAGGAGATTTTGAATGCATTGTTCTTGGTAACTGATAGAACAAGATGAGACCAAAATTTTTTTTAAATACTTATATAAGACAGCATACTTAATGCAATTAAACCTTTAATGAGGCCGACCACGAAGAGAAGACCTCATTAACCAATGTTGAGGTGAAGAGGATATCACAAAAGCTTATGAGAAGATACTATAAAAACTTGATGTCAGTGCATTTGAAATTTAGATGAAGTTAGACATACTATTAGAAATCTACAACTTAACAGACACAGCGGGAAATAGAAAATCTGAATAGTCCTATTAAACATGATCCTTAATGGGAAGAGCCACCCACTAGTTTTGAAGTCTGGAATTTACAAAAGAAAAGAAAACAAAACAAAACAGAAACTACCCACAAGCAAAACTCCTGGTCCAGAAGGTTTCACCAGTGAATCTACCACACACGCACATAAAATTGTGACCAAATTGTACTCCAGAAATGGAAAAGTTTTTTTGTTTGTTTTCACAGGGTCTTGCCCTGGGCTGGAGTGCAAGTGGTACCATCATGGCTCACTGCACCCTCCTCCTCCTGGGCCCAAGTGATCCTCCCACCTCAGCCTCCTGAGTGACTGGGACCATAAGCATGTGCCACCACACCCTACTAATGTGTTAATTTTTTTGTAGAGATGGGGTCTCACTAGGTTGTCTAGGCTGATCTCGAACTCCTGGGCTCAGGTGATTTTCCTACCTTGGCCTCCCAGAGTGCTGGGATTACTGGTGGGAACCACCATGCTTGGCCCGAGGAAAGTCGTTTAGCATTTCAAAAATCATATCAGTGTCATCCACCACATTAACAGAGTAAATCAGAAAAGTCATCTCATTTCAATAGATACAGAAAAAGCATTTAATAAAAGTCAGCATCCATTCATGAGAAAAAGGTCTTAGAAAACTAGCAATAGAAGGAAACTTTGTTAATCTGGGAATAGTATTTGTTAAAAACCTGCAGCAACCATAATACTGGAGAAATGTTGAAAGCTTGCTTTCCAAGAAAGCTGAATTTCCAAGATTGAGAATATATGAGAGTAGCGTCTGTTACCTCCTTTCTAAATCATCACTGTATGAAAGATCCCAGCTACGTTACTGATGCAGGTAAATCCATCGTTGCATAAAATTCTGTTGAGCACCCCCATTCTGTAGAGATCAGTGCAGTTTCAACATCCCAACATAAGTTTGTTTTGGTGGATTTGATGGGCCTGAATCAGAAACTTACATGGAGTAGCAAAACTAACTAACTTTTTTTTTTTTTTTTAAAAGAGGTGAGGTCTCTGTCATCCAGGCTGGAGCACATACAGTGGCACAGTCATAGCTCACTGCAGCTGTGAAATGTTGGGCTCAGGTGATCCTCCCACCCCAGCCTCCTGAGTAACTGAAACTACAGGTGTGTGTCACCATGCCTGGCTTTTTTTTTTTTTTTTTTTCCCTTGTAGAGATGGGGTGGTGGTGTGTTGCCCAGGCTGGTCTCAGACTCCTGGGCTCAAGTGATTTCCCACCTCGGCCTCCCAAAACCCTGGGATTACAGGCATCAGCCCCTGGGCCCGGCCTGCCAAAATGTTCTTGAAGAAGAACAATTTCCTGTTGGATGTTTAAATTTTTAAAGCTGTTGTAATTTAGTTAGTGTCCAGTTCTTGAACAGAGATCTAAGTAGGTAAGTCTGTATCCAGTAGAACAGAATAGGGAGTCCAAAACTAGATCCACGCATAAAGGAGAATGTGATTTATGATAAAGATGGGGTTACAGAGCAGCGGAGAATGTTAGTTTTTTAAATAATTGGTTAAGGATCAACTGGATGTTAATTTGGCGGGGGGGGGGGGGTGCGGAATGAAACTAGATTCCTATTTTACACAGAAGTCAAATGCAAATGCATTGTGCATTTAGATGTGAGAGAGAGCCCAGTGTTTCAAAGGTAGTAGATTTTTTTCGAAAAATTTCTTAGACTCCAAAAGTACAGTACTAATTGTAAAGCAAAAGTTGATAAAATTAAGAACTTTTATTCATCAAAGTATACGATTAAGAGAGTAACAAGGCAAGCTGCCTGTAACCAGTAGGGGCTTACTCATATTCAGAATATGTATTTTTTAAAATCCTAGAAATTTGTAAGAAATGGGCTTACAATTCAGTAGAAAAAACAGAAAAGCAACCTGAATGTACATTTCACGAAGTGATGTGTAAGTGGCCAGTACACATCAAAAAATGCTCATAGTCACTAATTTTGCATAGGAAAATGCAAATTAAAACCACACTGTAGTACCACAGCACAAATACACTTAGCATAATGGTTGAAATTAGACTGATGATTGCATGCTGTAGTGAAGGAGTGGAGCATGGGAATTTTTCATAAACTGCTAGTGGAAAAATTGATTGGAACAAAAAAAGACTGGAAAAACAACAGGACAGCATCTCTGTGTATACCAAACGATGCGTAACAAGAATCTTACAAGTGGCAGTGTTCATAGTAGCCCCAAACTGGAAATAATCCAGGTGTCAGTCAGTAGTGGAATGGATAAATTATCATTTGTTCATGTATTGGGGTATTGTAAAGCAATGGTAATGGACAAACTACGGTTTATAGGATAAGATGAAGTAAACAGTTCCACTGTATTACATTAGTCTCTACTTGCCCTGCTATAAATAAATACCCAAGACTGGGTAATTTATAAAGAAAAGAGGTTTAGTTGGCTCATGGTTCTTTCTTCAGGCTGTACGGGAAACATGAAAGCCTCTGGGGAGGCCTCAGGAAAACGTTCGATCATGGCAGAAGGTGTTGGAGAAGCAGGCATGTCTTACATGGCCTGCAAAGTCAGGCAAAACGGGGAGGTGCCACGCAGTTTTAAACAGCCATTTTTTGTGAGAACTCTATCACGAGAATAGCACTAAGAGGGACGATGCTAAACCATTAGAAACCACCGTCATAATCCAATAACCTCCTCCCAGGGCCCTCCTCCAATATGGGGGATTACAATTCGACATGAGATTCAGGCAGGGACACAGATCCAAACGGTATCACCTGCTCATATGAAAACATCACGCCTGTGATCCTGGCACTTTGGGAGGCCGAGACGGGTGGATCATGAGGTCAGGAGACTGAGACCATCCTGGCTAACACGGTAAAACCCCATCTCTACTAAAAATACAAAAAATCAGCCCAGCATGGTGGCGGGTGCCTGTAGTCCCAGCTACTCTGGAGGCTGAGGCAGGAGAATGGCGTGAACCCGGGAGGCAGAGCTTGCAGTGAGCCGAGATTGCGCCACCGCACTCCAGCCTGGGCGACAGAGACTCTGTCTCAAAAATAAATAAATAAATAAAACCAAATCTGGTTTTGGAGGTCAGGATAGTAGTAATTTTTAAGGAAGAGGAAGGTGGTGTTGGTTAGAAAGGGTCATAGAGTGGTATGGTGGGTTTCTGGGATGCTGGCCATTTTTCCCCCATTTTGTGACACAGATTGATTTCATGATAGTAATTTAAGCTTTGTGCTAATGGTTTTTATGCTTTCTACAATGTTACACTAAATAAGTTTAAACATAGTATGTAACAGTGACATGGATAATAAAAACAGAAGTTAACCTTTTTATAAAAAGTGTTTGCTGTGTGTTACAGGTTTCATTCTGTGTGCCTGTTGGTGGTACCTCATTTAAACTTTGTAACAAGGAATAGGGTCAGTATAGTAATACCTCTGCTTCATAGATAGGGAAACGAAGGCTTTGAATAGTTAAGAAATTTCCCAGTCACAGCCTTAGTCTTTTACTGTTTATAAGAACTTTTTATATATTAAGGACCTCAATTCTTTTTATTTATATTCCTTCCCACCTTTTTCTTTTTAATGTGCAGATTTAAAAGCCCTCATTTCCCCCATTATTTGAATTTAGATTTTCAATTTTTTGCTTTTACAAATATCAGGATAAACATGGTTGACATCTTTATCCACATCATGGATTATTGCCTTAGTATAAGTTTCTAGAAGTTCTTTTTAAAAGCGAACAAGGTTGTTCTACAGAATTGAATTGAATGAATGTGTTTTTGACTATGAATGATAAAATGTTTAGAAAAGTTAGCCATCTTTCACCAGTTATACTATCCTTTTACTTATTTAAGAAATACTAATCATGTGGATTGGGAAAGTTAAGGACCTCACTGTAATGGACAGAGAAGAGAATCTAAAGTCTGAAAGCAATGCTAGGGGCAGTAGACTTTCCAGCTTCCGCAGGGGTGGAGGACTTGACATTTGTATTTTGGAAAGGTCACTTTGGCCATGTTATTGAGGAGATCCAGAATTGCAAATAGAATAAAGACAGAGCTATTAGGAATCTTTTTGCTAATCTTAAGTGAGATATGTTGTGTGCAGATGAAAAGGTTGTGTTTGAGTGTTCTGTTAGGAGAGGGAATGAGCAAGATTGGGCAGCTGTTGGGGAAGAACTCTTAACATGACTCCCGAAGTGTTGATTCTGGTTGACTGGGTAGGAAATGGTGTCATTCCCTGTGGTGGAAAGTAGAGGTGGAACTTAACGTTTGGGGAGCTTTGTTCTCTTCGTTTTGCAGAGTCTGTGCCACATTCAGTTAGAGATGGTATTCTCCACAAGATGGGCACTGGCCCCATGAGCCTTTACTGCACATTGATTGTGCATTACTCTGCAGTACTTGCAGATAACATTGGGCCATTTATTAATTGGCAGAGCTGTTCTGAGTACGTCGTATGTATTAAAGCACTAAACCTTCATAACAACCTTTTCAGGTAGGTATTATTATCATTATAAGGTATTAGGTATGCATGGTCACCAGTAGCACTGGGGTCTCCAACCCCAGCAGCCTGGCTTGAGAGTCTGTGTCCTTCACTGTTGGACCACCATTATTGTGTGTCTTGAAAATGGTGGAAGTCCAAAGTATTTTGCCACTGAACTACATGGTCGGTTGTGTTGTGGCTGTTAACTGGTTCATTCAGGAGGACAGGCACAAGTATTTTGAATCTAGTCATTCTTGTTGACCAAGGTTTTAGGCTTTAGTCTGTGATTACAAATAGGTTGAATTTAAGAAAAATCTTTTTTTAAATCATTTTCTTAAAAATTGCCTTTTATTAGATACCAATACTTTTATGGACCAGAGTGTTAATTTTTCATTTCTGCCACGGATATCATGATCATGGTTCATCCTACCCGTGGGATAATTATTGGCTCTTCTTTCTTTGTGGTGAGCTTGCCAGGTCTAGATTCTCTTAGGACTATTTGAAAGGTGCAGAGGAATCCAACAGCCTTGGGTTGAGAAGTTTAGTTCTGTGTTTTATGTTTGTTTTCCTGTTTCTATACCCAACCTTTGATTACCTGTGTCAGTGGAGAGCACCATAAGGTTTCACCTGGTTTGAGATGCTGGCGATGTTGTTTTCCATAAACCTGGCAGCAGGTGCAAAATAGCATCTCAGAAATATTCCTTTGAGTTGGTTTGTGAGGAGCTGGTCCATTGGAGAAGTCCCTCAATAATTAAAAGATTACTTATTTAACTTGTATTATGGTTCTTAATTGATGAAAATCTCATAGGTGAAAATGAGTCTTAAAGGTTGTTGCTGTTGCTTTACAAAAAGGTTTTCTGAAGATTTTCTCAATACAGGTTTATATTCATTTTAATCACTATTGATCTTTTATACCATTTACTACATAACTGTTGTGTTGGGTGACATATACCTGTTTATAGTGAGAAAAGTTTTTTAATATTGAATATCCTAAAGTTCTTATTTAAAGAGCTATTAGATATATCAAATGATACAAACATTAGGATATGAATATTTCCTTTAAACTTCACTTACCTTCTTGTAGGAGGAGAGACTTCAGCATGCAAACCTTCATCTGTTCGGCTTGCACCGTCATTTTCATTCCATGCTGCTGGCCTTCAGATGGCTGGACAGATGCCCCATTCACACCCGTACAGTGACCGTCGCCAGCCAAGCATAAGTGACCAGCAGGTTTCTGCCTTAGCGTATTCTGACCAGATTCAGCAACCTCTAACCAACCAGGTAAGTTCATGGACTATCAGAAATGATGGTTGGAATGGCAGTTTATTCCTTCAAAATGTTGGAATACTAAATAGGCAAAATGCTTTAATGGTTTTCAATTTTACAAGTTTTACATGCAACATGGGATTATGGATTGAGAAAACGTGGTATTAAGAAGTTTGCATTAAAATGTGTATGGTTTTTGTTTTTTTTTTGCATTTTTACTTGTATTTCACTTAAACAGTCATAAACATGCCCACAGTCTCTCATTCTGTAATAGAGAGGGGGAAAGTTATTTCTGAAGAATATTAAAGGAACTTAAAGAAAAGGCTTATTTTTATGGAAAGGTGGCTAAGTTAAAGATGTTACAGGAAAGCAAGTCAGAGTCCATTACAGCAAACTTGCAGAACCGAATTTGTGTTATTTTAAACTACCTTTCTACACATTTGTAAAAATAAATACAAAACTCCTTAAAATTCAAAAGAGATTGGGCCGGGCGCGGTGGCTCACGCCTGTAATCCCAGCACTTTGGGAGGCCGAGGCGGGCGGATCACAAGGTCAGGAGATCGAGACCACGGTGAAACCTCGTCTCTACTAAAAATACAAAAAATTAGCCGGGCGCGGTTGTGGGCGCCTGTAGTCCCAGCTACTCGGGAGGCTGAGGCAGGAGAATGGCGGGAACCCGGGAGGCGGAGCTTGCAGTGAGCTGAGATCCGGCCACTGCACTCCAGCCTGGGCGACAAAGCGAGACTCCGTCTCAAAAAAAAAAAAAAAAATTCAAAAGAGATGTATGCAAATTAGCTGTGCTATTTATTCAATATTCAGACAGGCTATTCACCATTTTTCTGTGAAGTGAATGGTGTAAATAGAATAAATGCTGAACTCTTTTGGTACACACACACGCACATATACACATGCATATGTATGTATGTGTGTGTATTTTTAATATCATTCTAAATTAACTGCACCATCTACATTGATTTTGGTTTGGGGAGACTTATTAGCTGTAGTTGTGAGATAAAGTTTCTTGCCCCGCTGATATTTGATGTGTGATGAGCACTGAAAATGGCTGCTTTTCCATGGACTTAGAAATTTGGTTTGCCATTCTTTTGTTTAGTTCTTTTAATATATCGTGTGAGGATAAAAGAGTTGGGAGATTTAAAAGTATTTCTTTTCCTGGATTATTTGAAGGAATTGTATTTTCTCTAATTCAGTTATATATATGGTTTTAATGAAAAATTGGTTACAGCGACACATCATCTTTATTAAGGGGTGTCTTGTTTGTATTAAAATGTGTTTGTAATAAAATTTTGCTAGTAGTTAGGCTGGCATAGTGTTTATACGATATATAACACGTTAATAACATTCATAGTTAAATAGTTACAATAAGATGAATTTTGGCAGGACTTAAGATTTTCTTTTATGCAGTGAATTGATTGAGTTTAGTTGTGTGTTTGAGAATTGGGACAGTTGTTCAGGATGTCCAAGTTTAGGAAGTGTTTAATGGTGTACCAGAAGAAAACTTCCTGGAAATCTAATAATAATAACATGATGATCCATTTGCACTTTGAGGAAGGCAAGTTGATTCAGGTTAATTTTCCTGCTTGTTCCAAAGCAGCCTGTCAGGCAGAGTGCTGTTTTTAATGTGTTCCACAGCTGAAAGGACTGCGCTGCTATTTGTGACTTTTCCATGTGTGTGAGCAGGCTTCCTTCTTCTTAGATACAGTGCTATTTCAGGTCTAACCTCTGGTGTCTGCAGAGGGCTAGGAAACTTCCAGTCCTTTAAAGTCATTTTTATCATTATATTATTTTAGTAAATAATTTAATTAGCAAAGCACCTATTTTTATATCCAACTAACATCTTATGTGTATTTGGATCATATAAAATAAGAGATATTTTACTTACTATTTCTGTTTTAAGCTGTGAAATACTTTTAAAGATTTATGTGATGTAAAAAGACTATATTTAAAGTAATAATACTCAGCCAAATATTTCTGCCAAAATCCAAAAATTTCTGGGCCTAATAAGGGAGTCATAGTAGAGAATACCTTTCCTGTAACTAAAGTGTAGGCTGTGTATTAAGCCTATTCATAGAACCTGGCTTCAAGGTCTTGGTCGGCTCATGGTTGACTTGGTCGGTTGTAGGATTTGAGTCAGGTCATATCTGTTCCTGGGGTGTAAAACTGGCACCTCCGACTAGAACTCCTCCACACATACAAAGTACCTTTTAGCTATAAACTTACTGTAATTTCATTATGTAATTTCCATTGTTTCTTGTTAATCATCCTACCAGATGTCTTTTAAAAGAGAAATAGAGCAAAAAGTAGGTGTAGAACAAGATGACTGATGTTTGGAATGCTGAGTTTCTGGGCTATTCTAGTTTTCACAATACCTTTCATAGTCCCTCATTTCTCCTAGTACCCTGGATATGTGTTACGGATGCTACTCAGCTTTATTAATGCTCTCAAAATAATAAAGGCAGAATACAGTGTTTCTGATTCTTCATTATATATGAAAACAGGAGGTAAATATAAATAAAATGAAATAAGTATTATAATGGAAAACAGTTTTTGAAAGGAGTCCTAGAGCTTATACTAAAGAATCTTTTCAGGAAAAAAGTTAATTATTGTTTTAGCTCTTATAACTGATCTAAGCAGGAGTTTTGTAATCTGGGTGAAGTAAAAGGAGCCAGAGATGTGAGCGTTGAGGGCATGCTGTTTCTAGCTTCCAGAGCCAGATAGCTGAGGCAGCAGGAGGAGGTCACATCAACTTCCCTTTTATTAGGTTACTCCCCTTGCTAAAGGGGTCATTCCTGCAGCTTGGTGAGTTCCTGGGTCCTCTGGACACCATGGGCTTACTTTTTGGTTTAGAAGGTAGAAGGGAGCTTGCTCTATTACTGTACATTGTCTTGACTTTGACTAGCCGAAGCAGGAAGTAGAGAAAGTGTCAGATGCTTAGTTCTGGCCTTGAGTCTTAGTATAGATGTAAAAGTAGGTATTTGGAAAAGCTACTTTCTAGTTCTGGATATGTGCTGATGGCATCACAATGTTCCAAAACAAAAATTTGGTTAACATGAAATCACAATGAAAGCACAGGCGTATTACTTGCTTTGTAGACATTTATTTGTTCTTTCCATATATTTTGAGCATCTCAATACAGGGTGTTGTTTGAAGCATGAAATACAAACAACTTGGCCTTGTAGGCAGAGTTTGACCGGTTGTAGAAAAGGTTAGCAATGTTTTGTGAAATGCTAAGCACACAGCACACACTCATATGGAGTGCAGAAATTTGATCATGTAACTCATGTTTATATTCTGTTTTGTATATGTACTATGTGTTTAAAATTGTTTTTTTAATTGTGTGTGATTTTGGTGTTTTTAAGTGAGCATCATTACTCCTGGATGTAGTCACTGATTCTTTTTTCAGATGTTTGAAATACCAGTGGAATTGTAAATTGGCAAGTTAAAAACTTAAAAGACATTCACAGTTTTTTTATGTAACTAATTTTAATAAATGTATGTGTTTATTTTAGGCATACCTCAATTACTTTGCCCAACAAATAGCCTAAAAATGATTGCTAAGAGGGTAGACTAGAGCCGTAACATTGATAGGGAGCTCCTGGCAAGAGTGTCCTTGTTAAGACTCTGGAGTTAGGCCTGGACATCTTCAGCTATAATATTACGGGAACTGCACTATGATAATATTTCAGACCACACGGATGGTGATTTTCCTGTTCTTTAACTGGCTCTGGGACCTTGGTCAAGTTCTTTAACATTGGAGACTCTGGTTTCTCTTGTGTAAAATGGTCACAGGAATGCTATTTAACTCCCTTGAGATTGTTGAGGGGATTACATGGGAGACTTGTAAAAATATGCATGCTAAAAACATGTTCAGTAAACACCTGCTAGTGTTACTGTTACTTTATTGTTAAGTTATTCGGTTGACCCTACCAATGGCTTATACTTCCTATCAAGTTTTATTATAGCTGTAATATGAAGCATTGCACTGATTGAGATTTTGTGAAACCTCACATTTAGGCTGTACTCCACCAGCCCAAGAAAGGGGATTACTGAATAAACTACCTGCATGAAAACAATGCTGGGAACTTAAAAAAGGAAACACATTTAAGGGAAACCTTTCATCACCCTAAATGCTTACAGCATTCATTCACAAAAAAACTAACATGTTTATTACCCATATTAATTTATGCATTAAGTCCTTAAGGAATAGTATAAAAATATTCTGTGAACTTAGCATTACCTACTGTTTAGAAAAGTAAGACTATATATTTGAAAAATTAAATAAGTTACATCATCTTAATTCTGATGATTTTTGTCAGACAAATAGTTATAATCACCAAGGGTTCCCCCCCGCCCCAGCCTTATTTGGAATTTTAAGAAGCAGAGGTCCTTGAGAAGAGGCTCTGTTATTTCAGTAAATGGGTGAATCTGCCCTCTGGGTAACAACTGTTTAGAGTTTGAGTATACATGCAGAAGAAACCAGTGTTAATGTTGGTTCATGATAAAGCGCACGTAGGTAAATGCCATAACAGTTTTATCTTTTCAGACCACATGGATGGTGATGCTTCCTGTTCTGCCCACTGGTACAACCCTCCCCTCTTCCCTTTTTTGGTGTGGGTTAGGTTAACAATTTTACCATGACTCCACACATTTTTGTGAGGTCTTAGTATGATGTGTTTACTGTCACTCTGCCCCTCAGATTGACCCGAGTGTCCTTGGAGAGATGTTGTGTCAGGGTCTTCTGGCTAATTTCCCAGCACAAATGTCCAGAAGAGTTGGGCAGGAACACAAGGATGGGCCAGGGGGAATGGCTGTGACCACCTTGATGGAAATAATTGGTTTTGAGGATCTGTTGATTTCAAGAACCCCCATTGGGAACCCTTTGACTGAGGCATGACACTTGCTGGAGCAGTGGCACTGGGACAGCAATCCAGGATCATTGACACTAGCCGCAGCACTTCTGGGTGTGTGTATAGAGGGGGTGCATGCCCCTGCTCTGTCCTCTGTTGTAATGGCTGTGGAAACAGTCTAGCAGGATGCTCATGGTGCAACCCCTCATTGCCTGTCATAAGTGTTGAGAGCCATGAGTTGGGATCAGGGAACGGGAGGACTGTGAGGGCAAGCCTTGGTTAGGGGCAGATGTTTGTCAGAGGGCAGCTGGGTCTGGTGGCATTAGGAGCTGAATTTCTTGTTAGGAACAGTTGGAGGGAATGGGGCTCTGCTGCCAGCCTCCTTTTTTGGTGCCAGCTGGGTCCTGAAATTCTATGTTAAGGAAGCTGAAAGTTGCCTCTGAGGGCTGGGTTTATCTTTGTTGGCTAGTTGTGAACCTGGTCAGGTTTTAGGAATAATTCAGAAAAAAATTTTCTTTGGGCTAATTGTGTGGTAGAGAAGCCCTCATGGGCAGCATCCTGTGTGTCTCCTAGATTGGGGTATGTCTGCAATTCCGCCACTTTAAATTTGGCGGAATAGGATCAAAGCCTCAGGCAGCTGGGCATATTATCATCTAATTTCATTTGTTTGTTCTAGTGGCTGTCTTTATTGGAATCCACATAAAAGGGAACTTGGAGAGAGAATGTATAATCATCTAATGTAGATGTCTTTTAAAAAGTAGATACATGCAGGTTACAGAAGAGGGAATTTGTATCAGTGCAGTATAGTTAAAGTGCTAGTCTTTTCTGTCTATTTAAGGTGATGCCTGATATTGTCATGTTACAGAGGCGGATGCCCCAAACCTTCCGTGACCCAGCAACTGCTCCCCTGAGAAAACTTTCTGTTGACTTGATCAAAACATACAAGCATATTAATGAGGTAAGACTTGATTTGTTATAATAACATCTATCTTGCAATACGTCAGTGAGAAAAAAAGCGATTTTGTGACCTATTTACCCTAAACTTTTTTCATTCCTAGTAATTGTCATATTGATGATTATTATGAAGACTAATGATTTAGAAATAATATAATTACAACTATGTAAAATATATATTAACAAGGACTGCAAAGTATAAAGATAATTGTGGATAACTTGATTTTTTAAGGTTGTATTTAATATATTTTTTAAAATTTTTATTTGTTTCTCTTTTTTATTTCATTTGAGGTACTTCTATAATAACTCTTATTCAAAACAAGGGGAATAAGGACTCTAAAAGTATATATGTGTTAGAATTTTTGCTTGAATTTTTATATATTTGTTTCTACTTTTGCCATGGGTGTCAGAAAGCTCTGAAATATGTTTAATACCTAGTTACAGGCATTTGGCCTAGTGTATTTGATCTATCTATATTTCTGTGATTTTATTGTCTTTTAAATTTTTATGTGTGTTCTTTTATCTATGTCTTTTTATGATAAGATGTCCAGAAGCCTTTTTGTTGTAAGTAAATAAGATAAAAAACAGACACAGCACTTTAAATTGCTTGCCTTACAACTTGGTGTTTTGCCACCAAATTTTTTTCTAGTGTCTTGGACCATTGGCTTGATTGCCATTTGCTTGTGGCTTCAGCTCTGTCTCCAAAGTTATTATTAAAGGAACATTTCTGGAGAAGAACCCATGCTTTCTTTCTTCTTCCAGTGGGAGCCCTGCACCCTTTCGTGTTGAAGGCTTGTCCTTTGCCAGCTTTAGAGCTGCTTAGCTGAAAAGTGAAAAGATGTTCTTAGGTACACGCAAATTTTATAGCAACTTAAGGTTATTTAATGCCAGTATTACTACATTACAGTGGCAGTGCGGCAACATAAAATTAGAATGAACTCTGTGAGAAACATTTCTGAGTTAGATTTTGTACACGTTTATGTATTATAAACATGTTCCAGACTAGCTTGTGATTATCTGAATATATCTGATAAATTGTTGATAATAGTATATTAATTTAAATTTGTTATTTTCTGATAAATTGTTAAAGCTACAGTTAAACTGTTGTTAACAGTAGCTTTGTTGGAGCTTGTTTTAATATGTCTTACCACCTTATAAAGTAGACTTTTTCAGATGTTACTCCATGCAGTGTAATTTATAATTTTGCCAAAGTTAGTTTACCAGTTACCTGGACTATTTCCTAGTTCATCTGTTATTTTTTTTACTAGTCTTAGAAACAGTGTTAAAGAAAATAACTCAGCCTGTGATTAACCATAGGCTTATGGTCTTTGGGAGTGGGGGCAAAGGGGCCATAGCTGTTTTTCATTAATCATTATATTTTTATAGGTTTAAAAACTGGGCATGTCTCAGAGGGCCTATTTATTTTAGTAAAACATCAGTTTGCTTACATTTAAAATTATTCTAAAAATACGTGGCCATAAAATCAAATACAAATAAATACATGCAAGTTACGGAAGAGGGAATTTATATCCCAAATGTTAAGTTGGGATTGACTGGAAGAGGGCATGAGAGAACTTGAACTTGAGGTAGATGAAAGTGTTACTTGGCTGTTTGGCATTTGGTAACTTTTGTCAAAATTCCTCATGTTGAACTCTTAAGATCCGTGCCACCTCACTGTATATAAATTATACTTTAACAAATAAATATAAACTAGGTCCTTTTACTTTTCTTGAATGGCATACTTTGGACAAGTCACGTAACATTTTTTGTTTACAAAGTCTATAAACAGTGTAACTACAATGAATTTCACTGTAGACATTTTTTTGTTGGTTATATCAGTGTTATTTTCTAACTCAAATGTCAACTGTAGAAAATAGATGTGTCTCAATATATACTGATAATTCCCTTCCCCTCACAGTGATTTAAATTTTACAGTTAACACTATGTATTCTCATTTCAGGTTTACTATGCAAAAAAGAAGCGAAGACACCAACAGGGCCAGGGAGACGATTCTAGTCATAAGAAGGAACGGAAGGTTTACAATGATGGTTATGATGATGATAACTATGATTATATTGTAAAAAACGGAGAAAAGTGGATGGATCGTTACGAAATCGACTCCTTGATAGGCAAAGGTTCCTTTGGACAGGTAATTTAATGGAAAATTCTGAATTTCGTTAATTAGAAAGAACTTCTTAGTGAATCTTGTTGTTACAGCCCTTCCTCGAGTATACTTTTAATATTTGCAAATAGAGCTCAGCAGTGGATATGCAAGTATTTGGATGACCATAATTCTTTAAAGGTAGTGATACTGCATCAGTAATAAAAACTCCTTAGACTTCTAAAAACTTCTATGGCTACCAAGTACTCATTTTACTAATGACTGGTAAATTTAAATCACTAATAGATAGTATTGCCTTTTAGTTAGGGGTCTTGTATAGTCTGTAGATGATTGTTAATTACCTGTGCTAGAGATATTTACCTCCTTCTCTGATAGACCACTTCAAAGAGAAAAGACTTACCATGTTCAGGTGGCACAGTGGGAGTCCACTCACTTTTCAGGAGGCTTTGGAAAGCTGGGGGTTGTTCTCTGGCTTTTTCTCCCACCTCATGTTGTAACTATACCAGACCTCTAAGCAGGCAGGCAGTTTTAGTCTCTTGTAGCAGTCTCACCAATACCAAGAGTTTTTGGTCTTTCTCCTTATACTTTATTTATTTATTTAGAGACAGACTCTCTTATCACCCAGGCTGGAGTGCAGTGGTGCACTCTTGACTCAGTGCAACTTCGGTTTCCCAGGTTCAAATGATTCTCCTGCATCAGCCTCCCAAGTAGCTGGGACTACAGGTGTGTGCCACCGTGCCTGGCTAATTTTTGTATTTTTAGTAGAGGCAGGGTTTCACCATGTTGACCAGGCTGGTCTCGAACTCCTGACCTCAGGTAATCCACTTGCCTTGGCCTCCCAAAGTGCTGGGATATCAGGCGTGTGCCACATGCCTAGCCTTCTTGTACTTTTAAAAAGATTTTTTCGGGTCAGGTGTGGTGACTCACACCTATAATCCCAGTACTTTGGGAAGCTGAAGCAGAAGGATCACCTGAGCCTAGGAGTTCCAGACCAGCCTGGGCAATATAGCGAGACCTTGTCTCTATTTATTTTTTTAAAAAAAAAAAAATGTTGGGGGATCTCTGGCTGTGATCCCCCAGCTGCTCCCAGTTGTAAGTCCTTCTATCACATTGAGTCACAGAACTCTGTTTTGTTTAAGGTGTGATTTGCCGATAGTCCCAGTCTCTTCTGCCTTGCAACCCTTGTGGAACGAGATGGTTATTAACCTGCAGTCCAAATACATCTTCTGATTTTTCAGTGATGAGGATAGAATGGGAATCAAAATGACTTTTCCTGAATTGCCTTTTGTTGTTTTTTTTGTTTTGTTTTCTTAAACTATGGAACCTGCATGTGCTTACTTCTCTGTTCCTGCCCTGAGAGAAAGCAAAATATATGCTCCTTTTTAACCTGTGAGGAAAAAGTCATCATGGTTAAAACAGAAAATATACTGTATGTCATTAGCAGCCACAGGTCTGAATCCAGAAAAATAAACGTGTAAGCAAATATGAACATTTTTGTTAGACCTGTGTCACTCCAATGTGGCCCTATCAGTCCCTGATGTCACGTGTATATGTCTTCTTCCCATGATTTGAAAGAATTTTGGTAACTACACATAATCCAGGGACTTTTTCCTTGAATTATAACCTCTTTTTCTTCTGAGGGTTTTTCAGTGGTTTGGGAGTGCTCTTTTTTTTTTTTTTTGCGACAGGGTCTCACTGTATCACCTTGGCAGAAGCACAGTGGAGTAGTGATCATGGTTCACTGCCTCGACCTCCTGGGCTCAAGTGATCCTCCTACTTCAGCCTCTAGAGTAGCTGGGACTACAGGCACGTGCCACCATGCCTGGTTAATTTGTTGTTTTTTGTGGAGGCGGGATCTCACTGTGTTGCCCAGGCTGGTCTTGAACTCGTGGGCTCAAGCAGTCCTCCCATCTCAGCTTCCCACAGTGCTGGGATTATAGGCCTGAGCCACCACACGTGGCCTGGGAGTCCCTCTTGATTAAGGTATTCCTGTTTGTCCGTACGAAGCAGCTTCTCTGTCAGTCTCTTAAGGAAAGGCATTTGTCAGGCCCGGTCCTTAACTAATGGTGTGAACACCCTCTACTGGTTCCCAACCCGGCTACACAGCAGCAGGGAAGCAGTGTGGGCCAGCAAACGTTACCACCTGAGCTCCACCCTCTCAGATCAGCAGCGTTAGATTCTCAGTGGAGCTCAAACCCTATTGTGAACTGTGCATGCGAGCGATCTAGATTGCATACTGCTTATGAAAATCTAATGCCTAATGATCTGAGGTGGAACAGTTTGATCACCAGACCATCCACCTCACCCCTACCCTGGCCATGAAAAAATTGTTTTCCACAAAACTGGTCCCTGATGCCCATAAGGTTGTGGACTGCTACTCTAGACCTAGACATTACTACCTCCGCCATGACAACTTCACTAACATTTGGGCAGTTGCACTTAAGAGGTCACTTTTTTTTTTATTTTTTATTTTTTGAGATGGAGTTTTCCTTTTGTCGCCCAGGCTGGAGTGTAATGGTGCGATCTTGGCTCACTGCAACCTCCGCCTTCTGGGTTCAAGTGATTCTCCTGCCTCAGCCTCTTGTGTAGCTGGAATTGCAGGTGCCCCCTACCACGCCTGGCTAATTTTTGTATTTTTAGTAGAGATGGGATTTCACCAGTGTTGGCCAGGCCGGTCTCGAACTCCTGACCTCAGGTGATCCATCCGCCTTGGCCTCCCAAAGTGTTGGGATTACAGGCATGAGCCATTGCACTGGGCCTAATAGGTTACTTTCTAACTTTCCTGACATCTACCATGCAAATTGTGGCCATACAGGCTGCTCTCTAAGCTGATTTGCCCCTGATGATTCAGTCTTTGTGCTCATAGTTACGTTTTTCTTCTCCCCTTCACTTTAGTTTTTCTCACACTCAGATTCCACAGAAGAAGTGAGCACAGAACTCTGTGATGACAGAGGCCCGTTTGACATTGAACTCCTTTTTCCCAGGGCAGACTGATACTGCCCAAACTCTTGGGCTGAGGAGTTGTGCAGTGTCCATGTTGAAGTTCAGGTCCTGTCCCTCAGCAGAGTAATATCTTCTGTATAGACTTGGTCAGACTTTCTCCACGTTCTGTGTCAGGTTATTGTCAAATAAGGGATATCTCCATTTCTGTAGCCAATACTTATCAATCCTGATTGCGTATTTAAATTTCTTGGGGAGCTTACCTGAAAAATTACTGATGTCTGGGCTCTAGACCAGTTAAATTCTCTAGTCGTTGATGTAAAAGAAAAAAAACAAGAACGCCTTATTGAATTTGTAATTCATGGTCAAAAACTGTTAGTTAACCCGTTAACTGTTTGGCAAGTCAGTAGATCCTCAGGCCCCCATGAGTGTCCTTTGTCGTGCAGCTCATCAGGACCTGGGCACTGAACAGCAACTCTTAGTGCAGTCAGAACATCCAGTGAAACAGAAGCATATCAGAACCACTTAGCCACATGTTTACAAGGGTAGCCTCTGTTATAAAAGACCACAGATAGTGTCTTTTAGAATTAAGTGAAACCAGATATTAGTGCATTTTTTATTCCAAGTTTGATTTCGGTTGAGCCACTCAGAATCTGTCACAGTAGATTTAGCCTTGACTGATGAAGATCTGAGAACATATGTTCCATCCTCTGCCTGACCTTATGATTTCATCCTACACCTTGGAATCATTTGGAGTTTCTTCCCCATCCCCAGACTTTTTGAATGTGCTAGAAAATGTATCTAAAAGAATTACTTTTCCAGACAATGTATAATATAAATGTAACTTCTATTTTATTAGTTGTAATGATTGTCACTGGTTAATAAGAGGTAATGTTTTCTTTTACTTATATATTGATTTTGTAATGTTTATGTAAATCTTTTATAGTAGTATGTACCTCATTTTAGATGAGTCACATTTCAGGTGAGAGGCACGCATGATGATGTGTGCTCATGAACTCTGTGGTTTCCTTAGCAGTGATTCTCATTTTAAAACTATCATAATCCCCCAATTACAGCATTTGTTGCATTGTGGAACTTTACTGGTAATTTGTGTTTGATTTTTTTTTTTTTAAGTCGAAACTGATTTTTCTTTTATATACTTATGTTTTTATGTATGAAAATCTAATTGAAAGTTAGAAAGTTATCTGAAGCCTTCTGCAGATAAACTTTAAAATATTTCATACGTATTCTTAGGGTTCAGGTTTCTCTCATTAAAAGAATAGTTTGGTGAGTTAAACACTATACAACTATAGTGTTATTTAGTAAGAAAGATAAAACCTAAGCAGTTGTCAAGATTCATAATTTATTTCTGAAGGAGGAAAATAGTTAATCTAATTTTATTAAGAAAATTGTCTGTTTTGTGGATATTTAGAAATACTGTACAAATGCAAAAAAATTCAATTTAAAGGATTGATTTAAAGTTACTGTGTGATAAATGGATGTATATCGAATAGAAATAGACAGGATCTCTTCTACTTAGGGAGGTCAGAAAAATGATAATTATAAAAATGTATAATTGAGAATTAGGTAAATGTTATAATTAAGGTGAATTATAAATATTGTGAAATTGTTGCAATTAATGAAATAGAGAATCATCTTCTCTTTTAGGTTGTAAAGGCATATGATCGTGTGGAGCAAGAATGGGTTGCCATTAAAATAATAAAGAACAAGAAGGCTTTTCTGAATCAAGCACAGATAGAAGTGCGACTTCTTGAGCTCATGAACAAACATGACACTGAAATGAAATACTACATAGGTAAACAAACAGGCAAACAGTGCAGTGTGCCCCAACCCAGACCAAAACATTGAGTTAATGGTTCTTTTTTATCAAAATATTTTGATTTTATTTTAAAGTGGTTGATTAAAAATTTGTTTTTTTCTGTGGGACAGGAAGATTTATATAAGTGACTTGATCTGGTAGTAATAGTCTAAGTCTTGGGGAATGTGCCTTCCAGGTAGCGTACCATGTAGAAGAAAATGAGAGTAGTGTGTGTTTTTTTATTTGCAACTTACTGGTACCATTTGTTTGCTAATGATGCATATTTATCCATAGGGTCATCTTTCCAGTAACTTTAACCATTTCTAATCTAGCTCCGAAGCTAGTTGTGAGCTAGTATGTTGTTAGTGGTTGTGGAACCATTTTTGGGGCATCTGCAGCAAGATCTCAGGCTCCTCTCCAGTCTCCTCATCAGCTTGGCGGCATTAGAAGCTATTAGACTTACGACTACAGAGAAGGGATAATAGCCACTGCTTATTGAATTTCCACCACATTCCTTATGCTTTCCTTCCATCATCTGTAATAATTTATAGCAGTCTTTTAAGGAAGATGGTAGACTCCTTAAATTACAGGTGGTTTGTATAAGAAACTGCATACCCAGGGTCATAGGGCTCTGCAGCTAGGATCGGAAACTACAGTACTTCTGCCTCACTCCAAAGTCTGTTTGTTTCATTCTCGCATAGTCTTCCTTCTGAAAACAGAAACAGGAGACAGAAGAATTATGAAAATACTGAAGTCTAGGGCCAGTTGATACATGGACAAGACATCTTCTAATACACTTTCTTTCATAGTATTTTTAATCAAATCTAGTATGTCAGTGATTGTAAGACACCATCATTTCATGTACCATCAAGGAAAAACCTGTTAGGTATTCATATAAGATGCCATCAATCAAAGATACAGACCTTAAGATCAGCACAGATCCATAGTCACTTGTGTTCAGAAATGCTGACCTTACTTGATACACGTAAGGCTGAGTTTTATTTAACAGATTCTTTTAAGAAAACATTATGGTTCTTTGGTCCCCCCTTAAAAAGGTAGAAACAAATAATGGATGTTTAAAAAGGGAAAGCTTCAGATTGTTTAGATTAGATTTTGTTTGTGAAATACCTCTCATTCCTCATTGTTAAAATATAAAATGAGTTTGTATTAATTTTTCTTAGTTTATGGATACTGATATAATTCATAATAATACCATTCTTACCTTAAAATCTTTCTTGTCACACTCAATGAAACTTTGCTGTTCACTGTCAGTTACAACTTACATGAGGTGACCCATTTTCATTCAAAGGTTTTAGAAGCACATCAAGGACATTCTAAGGATGATTGACTTACACAGTGATTTCTAAACATGCCTCCTGCCTTCTCCTCATGCTTGAGTATTTGCTTATGGAGCAGAAAAAATATTGATAGCATTACTGTAACATTTTAATTCTGCTTTATTTAAAAAAGACATAGCTGGCATATAGTTAAATACTCAAAAAATATTAGCTACTCAGTTACGTATAATGCTAGTATTTTGTTTTGAATAAAGTGACATTAATGATCATTTTATTAACTGTATTAGTTATTACAGATACTCTTTGGATGAGTTTTTAAATTCTTATTTTAGAAGATGGTGAATGCATAATGTCTCAAGAAACTGAGATTCTGTTTGGAAAACAAAAGCACTTTAGACGAGTTCATGTCAATTGAATTGATACCTTAAACTTAAGGTATCTGAAAGTCATATTTTGTGATGTAAATTAATTTAAAAAGATTGATGAGTGTGATTTATTCTGATGAGTTTTATCATCTTGTCTTTGAACTTTCAAAAACATCTACTACTTTACCATGTAGCCAAATTTCTTATCTGGATTATTTGGTACCTGCCATGGTCTAGTTAAAATTCAGTTTAAGTCTACAACAAAGTCTTGCCAAGCCCTCCATTCTCCCCAAAATTCGGTTAAAAAGACTGAGCAGATATGCTTGTTTGATTTTTCTTTGACAATGTCAGCACATTGTAGATACTAAGTAAATGAATAAAGAATTGTGAGGTCAGGTGAAACTGAGTAGGTTGATCTTTCATTGGACGAACATTCTATTCACAGAGCTTCTTAAAGGAATTTTTATAATCACATTAGAATTCTGACGCAGTTACTTTTTGCATTCATTTTGTGGCTCCTGCTTAACCAGGAGATTAAAAGCTACACATGGACCATGATTGTGAGCATGTATCATGGAACTACATTTTTAGTTTTAAACCTATAAACTGAAGTGACTAAGAACAGATATTTTACATTCTTAGGTAACGTTTAAGGATTCCTTTGTTGTTTTTAGTATCGAGTTGTGCTGTAGACTCCTCTATAGCCATGTAGTTATTTTTATTGTGTTACTTATTCTAACTTTAGATCACCTATATCATGAAAGATCTAAAAGCAGTATTGATGGCCACTGCTTTGAGGCAGGCAGCCCAGGACTACTCCCAGGAAAACACAATGTATCCACAGTTCTTAGTGATCAGACATTGATTACTCTCCAGTTTATTCCAGATAGATCTGTAGAGAAACCTCTCATTTTGTAATAGTGTAAAAGAAAATGAAAGTAACCTTGACAGATGGGTAGTTTATGTCATTGCAGTTGTGTCACAGGTGCTCAGTTTGGTGTATGTAAGACTGTTAACAGGGAGGGACAGCACTTTATCGAATAACCTCATCTGATGTGAAGTCAGTGTTAATACTTAAAGCACAATCTTTGAAGCAATTTAGTGAGTATTCAGCCTTTTTAGAGGGTCAACAGTGATAGCGACCTATGTGTTCTATGCTGTTGCCCCACTTACAAGCCTCCTCATCATCTCTTCTTGGACCTGAGCTTTATTTTGAAGTTTTCCAAACCTTCAGTCTCACACACGAGCTGTCATTTACTAATTTGATAAACACAGTTAAGTCCTCCAATACTTTTACCAAAGCATGATTTTCAAACATTTGTTGTATTTGCCTAAAGGGTAAAAAAAAAAAAAAAAAAAGCCATCAATGAAAATTGTGACAGAAAATTACCAGTGACGTGAAGTTCTGCAGCGCAGATAAATTTCAAAGCCTACACAGAGGGCTGCCAAGTACAGCATTGTCACAAACTAGAGATCCCAGTAGGTGGAGCTTAGACATAGGAAGTTGTGAGGTAGGGCTCTCAGGAAGTAAAAAGGGCTTTCATTTATAAATGAAGATAAAAATTGCTGAAATATTCTTACTACTGTTTGTCCATTTGCTGCTTGTGTTTTCAGATCTGACTTTTAAAGAAACAAGGCATTTTGGTAGTACTGCTTACCTTATATCACTTATTGACAAACGCTGTACCTGTTTAATTCAGCAGAAGAGCAATTTAGATATTCTTAACTGATTAAAAACTGCTGTTACTACAAAATGCTGATCTCCAAACTTTAACTGAACTCTGCATTTGATGTTGTAATAATGTTATAGATCATTTGAGAGTGCGTGTGTTTGTTACTCTCATTTATTGGTATATGTAATTTAAAATGAAACTTTTCTCTTTCAGTGCATTTGAAACGTCACTTTATGTTTCGAAACCATCTCTGTTTAGTTTTTGAAATGCTCTCCTACAACCTCTATGACTTGCTGAGAAACACCAATTTCCGAGGGGTCTCTTTGAACCTCACACGAAAGTTTGCACAACAGATGTGCACTGCACTGCTTTTCCTTGCGACTCCAGAACTTAGTATCATTCACTGTGATCTAAAACCTGAAAATATCCTTCTTTGTAACCCCAAACGCAGTGCAATCAAGATTGTTGACTTTGGCAGTTCTTGTCAGTTGGGGCAGAGGGTAAGTATTATTTCAGAACTTGTGAATTAAATAGGAATTAAATAGAAGTAGGACAGCGTAGGTGTTAGGTTGGCACAAAAGTAATTGCGGTTTTTGCCATTGCAGTTGCCATTTTTGCAATGGCAAAATCACAATTTCTTTTGCGCCAACCTAATATTCGAAATGTTACTAAGGTGTATACCATTTAGAGGCAATTACTGGATGATTATTTAGCTTTAAAATGTAGCACTTAACGTGTGGATATCTGTTTGGGGAAATACCTTTTAAAATGCAAATAGCAATACTTTGAGTCAAAAGACATTAATTTTTTGAAATGGGTATATTTAAAATTGTATGTATGCTAAAAGATTAAGGGAGAGAATAGGAGATGGAATGATTAAATATTAGGGGATTTGTAACTGTATTTCTCAAGTAAAGGTTTTAGTATAAATTTTGGGACTTTTCAGTACTAGAACATTGAATCTTTGCTGTAAAATTCTTCTCTGAAGATGGATCAAGATAAATCATTTTTCTAAAAAACTGATGGTTCAGAAAAATGCAGGTAATTTTGCCTTAGTCATGGTACTAAAGTATAGAAAATTCAGTTGATAGACGCACTTGTTTTGATAGATAAGTTTATCTTCTTTTCCCCACTCTTATTTAAAATTTACTTAAGTTCTGACACATACCCAAGCTGGTTTTTTTGAGACTGCTAAAAACAGATGTGTTCGTAGTGCTGAAAAGTTTAGCTGATTTAGGAAAGCAATTTTTTCCTGTCATTCTTCCGGCATTATGAAAACTACTCTAACGACATTGTTTTATATGTAAAATAGAAGTTATAGGGGTCTCCTCTTGAAAGGAATTAGTGTCACCATTTGATAATATTTTACTCATCTTTAACACCATTCTTTTTGCTTTTAACTATTGAAACTATATTTCTTCTATTTTAAAGAAACCCAACTAACATACAGATGTTAATTTTTCATACTGACTTTTCTGTTTCTTATTTTTCCAAATTAGTGAAATTTTCTGTCCTGTCCACTTTTGTCCAGGCTTTAACTATAACAGATTAATCATAAGGATTTATAGCCAGTTAATAGGACTGTCTTTTTGTTATTTTCTGCAACTTCTCTTATGGAAGTGATGCTATCGAGTGTTGAAGTAATTTTTAAAAATTGGAGTAGGGACCAAAGTTTGCAGTTTTAGATGCCTTCAAAAAATCAAGAGATGCTCATAGTTTATATGGGATAGAGTGTATTGTGAATGAAAAATACATGCCCATCTTGAAGAGTAATTTGAATAGATTATAGAGTTGGGAAGTTTTCCCCCTATTTAAGCCAAATTATATATTTTGTCCTAATATTAAACATTATTATTTCTGTCTAGCCAAAATAAGCCAATTATCCCTATAATAAGTTTTTAATTATTCAAGTTCATTGGCATCACACGGGAAGTTATTTCTAAAATAGACCTGCCATGTCCCTGCCCCTAGATCTACTGGATTAGAATCAGAAGGTGGTAGGGCAAGTGTGTTTTGGGGAAAGCAACTGCTTTAAACAAATTAGATAGGGAGGTGACAAAGTTCCTGACATAAGCTGTGAAATAGAAGTCTCAGGAGTGGTGTTTGGGCCTAGGGAATTAACAGTAGTATTGGCTTATAAAAACCTTGGAAATGCAGTACTTCTTCCCAGTTCTTTTAAATTAGACTTTCTTCTCATAGTTCCTTAAGGTTGGTTGACCTGTCTATGGAGGCCTGAGATTGTTCTTGAAGACTTGGCTAGAGGTTTCAGTGGGAATCACAGAAAATTTCATGAGCTTTCTGGCTGCATGGTTTGGGTGTTAAGTTAGGAAATTTAATTAGGAGGATTTTCTTTCTTTCCCCCTTTTAATAAGTGAAACAAATTGGTCTTTGAAGAGATCCTCACATTACTTCATTGAAAATAGTCCATGTCAGGATTGTGTTTCTGTAAGAAGTCTTGGATGGAGGTAGAGAGAGAAGAGAGAAGAAGCTATTGATCGGAGACAGCTCTCAATTGAATCTTTATGTGGTAGTGTTTCTGGGATTTTTCTGTGAGACAGCAAGAGTACAAGTGTCTGAATTTTAAATTACATTATATTGAAGTTACTTGACTTTTAACGCTGAGAAATACATTGTTTAGGTTAATTTAAATACAATTTAGTTGTTAAGATAGTGGTAAACTAAGTGCCAGCCATAGTAGGAAGAAATAATTATTAGGGAAATAAATTACTTTCAATAGTGTTTTTTTTTTTTTCTAGTGAGGCATAATTGTTTTAAGAAATATCATGATGACTAGGTAGGATTAGACTAAATGAAAGGGCTTGAATCTTTACGTATGACGCATTTCACAATCAGATTAACCAGTCCCTAGAAATGTTTAGTTCTTTAAGCCATATTCATAGTCTAATGTTGAAATTAGTCAGTGGAGTTAGCCAATTCTTTTCTGTTAATATCACGTCAGTGTTTTTAATCCAATGCTGACTGCAGTTTTGAGCAATTGAAGTAATACTATTTTGAAATATATTTCAGATATACCAGTATATTCAGAGTCGCTTTTATCGGTCTCCGGAGGTGCTACTGGGAATGCCTTATGACCTTGCCATTGATATGTGGTCCCTCGGGTGTATTTTGGTTGAAATGCACACTGGAGAACCTCTGTTCAGTGGTGCCAATGAGGTAAATGATGTATTGCTGTACAAATTCTGTTTTCATAATTTCTTTTTGTCTTTCATCTGTGACAGTGTAATTTAAAAGTTGTGTTTAGGCAAAGATGTCTATTTAATCATTCAAATGTGAGGTCAGTTTGAATATACCTATTTTTTCATATTTGTCAGTTGTCATATAATGTAAAGTTTAGAATTATGAGATAGGAGTGGGATATTTTAATCTACTCATGAAGGAGAACAGTTAATTAGATTAGAAAGTGTTAAGTATTTTGGCATACATTTTACAGGTTTTAAATACAGTAACAGAAAGCTTAAAAGATGATAAGGAATGACGGCCTTCCTGCAGAGATACAAACATCACTCTAAATTTTGAGATTATGATTTGGAGTTGGAGAGGTAATGATCAGTAGGACTGATGGATACTCAGTCTGAATAATGTAGAGTAAACTAGATTATAGAATTGTCGGGCTACAGAGACTGTGTGCAATTCTGTATTCCACGGGTTTTCAGTCTGTGTTCTGGAATATTTTTGAAGGTCAGAGGCAGTGAATGGGAGGGCGGGGACAGGCCACACCTCCCTGCAGTCAGAGAAATCGGGCTTTCATTGTTTTAAAAACTATTCACCTGTGGGGTTTTGTTTGTTTGTTTTTTAAAAGAAAAATGGACCATTGCAGATCTTGATCAGTCTATTTCTAAGTGAGAAGAGAAAGGCCAAAGGCATTAATGACTTGTACCGGATTATGCAGCTGTTAATAGGTGGTGTCAGAAACTTGTCTCTTCCATCCTTCCTTTTAAATTTTTTTTTTTTTTTTTGAGATGGAGTCTTGCTCTGTTGCCCAGGCTGGAGTATAGTGGCACAATCTTGTCTCCTGAGTAACTGGAATTAACAGGCAGCGCCACCATGCCTGGCTAATTTTTGTATTTTTACTAGAAATGATGTTTCACCATGAGCGCAGCTCCTGCCCTGACCTGAAGTGGTCTGCCCGCTTCAGCCTCCCAAAGTGCTGAGATTACAGGCGTGAGCCACTGTGCCCAGCCCCTTTTAATTCATTTCAGCTTGAACTGGTGAGCTACTCTTTGATAGTAACTGCCATAGTTTGTTTTTGTTTTAGTGTAAATCTTACTTTGTAAATTAGTATCTTTCTTGGGCTTAAACAATATTTGAAAAATTTTGCTATGTTACTCATTTTAAAGGCCGAGGTCCTTTGAGTAGCCCACAGATTCCTGCTCCCTCTGATGCCAGTTCTCTCACCACTACCTGGTCTCTCCTTCTTCCCTCACTCTGTGGTCCATACACAGCTTTCTCTGTGGTCCGTTGAAAATGCCAGCCACAGGCCCATACTCAGCCCTTTGCATTTCTTCCTTCCTGTGCCTAAAATTCTCTTTCCGAGCTAGTCCCTTGCTGATGTTAGTGTTTGCTCTGATGTCACATTCTCGGTGAAACCATATACCCCACTTATGGTTGCAGTACCCCTTCTCATCCCATAGTTCTTAGCCAGCGTCTGACATCATGTATTTAATTATTTATTGATACGGCTGGGCGCAGTGGCTTACGCCTGTAGTCACAGCACTTTGGGAGGCTGAGGTGGGCAGATCACTTGTCAGGAATTCGAGACCAGCCCGGCCAACATGGTGAAACCCCGTCTCTACTAAAAATACAAAAATTAGCCTAGCTTGGTGTCGCATGCCTGAAATCCCAGTTACTTGGGAGGCTGAGGCAGGGGAATTGCGTGAACCTGGGAGGTGGAGGTTGCTGTGAGCTGAGATTGCGCCACTGCGCTTCAGCTTGGGTGATAGAGTGAGACTCCATCTAAAGAGAAAATTAGCCAGTCTTGGTGGTGCATGTCTGCAGTCCCAGCTACTCAGGAGGCTGAGGTGGGAAGATCACTTGAGCCCGGGAGGAGGTCAAGGCTGCAGTGAGCTGTGATTGCACCACTGCACTCCAGCCTGGGTGACAGAACGAGACCTTGTCTCAAAAATAAGTAAATTTAAAAAAAATTTAAATAAAATTCTCCAAGAACGGAAACTTTAAAACTTCCTCTCATGTTTCCTTGCTATTCAACATTGTATCCATGGCTACCTGACACAATATGTTTGTTAATTGACTATCTTCCCTTCTGTGGGGTATTCCCTTCTGTGGGGTATCAAAGAAGGTAGGGCTTTTCTTGTGTTTGTTCATTGCTGTATGCTGGATATCTAGAGGAGTGCCTGACACATAGGAGGTGTGCAGTTTGTTTATGAATGAATGACTTGATGAGCAGGAGTAGATGTACAGTAGAAATGACAGGTTTTATTGTTTTTATTTTTAATACAGGTGGATCAGATGAATAAAATAGTGGAAGTTCTGGGTATTCCACCTGCTCATATTCTTGACCAAGCACCAAAAGCAAGAAAGTTCTTTGAGAAGTTGCCAGATGGCACTTGGAACTTAAAGAAGACCAAAGATGGAAAACGGGTAAAATAAGGATATATCTGTTTTGAGCCTTTATTAAGTTTATCATACCTGTCTTTTTATAGCTCATTTTGCATTTACTTGAAATCAGTGTTTCAGTCAATGATTTTATTGATACCTTACATAGATATTTTGTTCAGAAGTTGAGTATAGTTTGACCTAACTATCAGGTATGGACCAGTGTTTGATTAATGGTCAGAGTTATGTTTAAAACTTCCTATTAAAAACTGTATGCCTGCATTTTGAGGCAGCTGATCACATCACCATACTTTGTTTCAACAGAAGAATTAGTAAGTTTGACCTTTGTTTCTCACAGCTTGGGCATGTAGTGAGTTAATACTGCAGCTGTGAACAGAAGTCACAATTGGTATAAATGATTTTTTTTTTAAGTTCAGTTGGTAAATTATGTCAGAAGATGATTTTTGGCTTAAGTAGTATGTGATTTTTTTTCTAAGGATATTAACTAACTAGATAGTCCTTTGATAGACTTCAGATTCCTAGCTCAATGACTTGGATAGCAAAAATTTCACATCTCCAAAATCTTTGAAAGTGAGGTTTTTAAAACATTAGGTTTGTTTTGGTAATTTTCTTTTATCTGAGGACTTTTTAAAAGATACCTAAATTATGTCAATTTAATAGAGTAAATGATGCCAATTTTGCATCTTGATTTTTTACTTTTGTTTTTATAGATCTGTAAATAATCATATGTTTTGTAATTTGGTCATAGTATTGAATGAATGTAATTTATAAATACGTGATTGAATATGACTCCACCCCCCCCACACACATATGTACATACAGAAGTCACCTTGTGATTGAAGTTTTGCATTTATAACATTTAAGAGTTTATTTTTGTTTCAGTTATTATTTGCATTGTATTTTAGCGACACTGCCACCAGGTGTCATTTTCAGCAAACTGAAGGTGATGGTGGTTGATTGCCTTAATTCACTTCCACATAGCTGCGGAGTCATAACTTTTAATATCAGATTATTTTCTTTAGAATATTTAGAAGCACATATGTAATTGTATCTTTCAGAACTGATGTGTAAGTTATTGTGTTCTGCCATATTCACCAAAGCTGTAGGCAGTGCAGTTTCCAACTGCTAAATTATGCCTATTCCCCATGAGGAAAGGATGGAAAATGCTGTTGAGACCTCCTGGGCCCTTGTTTTTTCTTTATCCACATAGCTCATTAATCATGGCCCATTTTCCATATAACCAAAACTTAGCCTGGGAATCCTTACTAGCTTCACCAGCATTTAAAGGAATTCCTACCAGTTTGAATTAGCATGGAGAGGAAATTAAATCTTTTTTATGTTGTCTCTCTCTGTGATACAGACTGCTGCTTTCTCCATTTCAGATTTATTTATTTATATTTTGCTTCTGCTATTTTTTCCTCAATAAAACATCCCATTCCATCTCTTAAATCTCTGCCTTACAGAAACCACAGTGACCTATCATTTCTTTCAAATTGATCTATAGGTATTATTTTTAGTTATTTGGGGTGGGGGCATTTCAGAAATGAGTAGATTATCTTTTCCCTTTTAAAATTGGAAGTAGATAACATACGTTTAATACATGTAAATTAAGTAGATTTTTATGAGATTTGTTTTAGTCACACTTAGCAATTAACTTAAGCAGCTTAATTTTTAAAAACATGAAATAATTATTTTGCTTTTAAGAGATACATTTTGCAACAAAAAAATCAAATTCATTATCAAATTATTACATTACAAATGGTACACTAAGAATTTTGACCAGAGATACAAATAGATGTGCATGTACTTTCATTGGCTGTCTCTTTGTGGTTTGTTTACTGATTTTATTTTTACTTTTACTTTCTCATTTTACATTTCAGAAGCCCCATATTAGGGTTTTCCAATAATGAAATAAATACTATATTTTTTTTTCTTGATGGAGGTGGAGAGTGAAGAAGACAATAAATGATGCTGTTTTTTGAAGTACAGTTTATATATTGTAAGATACACAGATTTTAAGTATTGAGTTTGTCTTCACCTTTATGTACAGCAATGCCCCCCATCTACACCAATATGAAAGACTTCTATCACCCCAAATCCTCTTGTGACCCTTTTCTGTTACCTCACTGCTTTCTGATTTCTGTCATCAAAGACTAGCTTTGCTTTTTCATTGGCAAACTTAGTATAAATGGAGCCTTATAGTATTTATTGTTTAGTTTTGGGTTTTCTTCACTCAATAAATGTATTGCTTTTGGAAATTCATCAATATTGTATGTCTTAGGACTTTTTTTTTTATTGCTTCAAGATATTTCATTGAATGAACATGCCATAATTTATATTCACCTGTCAGTGGTCATTTGGTTTGTTCCCAGTTTGGGACTGTTATAAATAAGGCTACTGAGAACATTCTTTCATACGTATGTTTTCATTTCCCTCACAGCACAATCTAAGAGAAGAATTGCCAGGTCATAGGGTATGTGTTTACCTTCACAAGAAAACACCAGTTCTCCAGTTGTTTTATTTTATATTCCCATGATATATGAGTGTTCCAGTTGCATGACATCCTCACTATTTTATATAGTTTGTCTGTTGGATTTTAGCCATTCTGTAGTGGATATGTAATGGTTTGCATTTGCATTTCTTCATGGCTAATGATACCACCTTGTCGTATGCTTATTAGCCTTTCATATATCTTCTTTGTCACAGGTCTTTCCCATCTTTTGCTTGTGTTACTGAGTTGTTTAATGACTGAGTAGTCCTTTGTCATTAAGTTTTTTTGTCACATATATGTGTCAGTGTATTTCCCTAGACTGTGGCTTGCCTGTTCCTTTCTTAATATGGTATCTTTTGATGAATAGGAAGTTTTAATATTGATGAAGTTGTATTTGTCAACTTTTTTTTTTTTTTTGGTTCTTTTTTTATCCTGAGAAATCTTCGCCATCTCCAAGTTTGTGAAGATACTCTTCTATGTTTTCTTCTAAAAGGTTTTTTCTTTTTTTTAATCTGCCTTTTACAGTTAAGATTCTGTGGTCCATCTTGAATTAATTTTTGAGTGTGGAACAGGGTGAAGGAGTTGAAATTCATTTTCTTCCATATGCTTACGTCATAGTTACAGTAGCATTTGATGAAAGCAATTATTTTACCCTATCGATACGTTTTCAATTCTAGGTCCTTTCTATTCACACATGAATTTTAGAATCAGCTTGTAAATTTCTACCAAAAAATCATGCTAGCATTTTGATTTGGGTTGCAATTGGGGTTTCTGTCAGGAAAATGGACATCTTAACAATATTAAGTCTTCCACTCTATAAAGATGGGTTATCTCTCCATTTATTTAGGGCTTGAAATCTCTCAGCAGTGTTTTATAGTTTTTAATGCAGAAGTCTTACATATTTTGTTCACTTTATTCCTAAGTTTTTAATTTTTTAGATGCTATTTTAAATGACATTTAAAATGTATAATTTCATAATTTTTCATTTTTGGTATATAGAAATGCAACTGATTTTTGTATCCTAAGACCTTGCTAAATTCACCTATTCTAGTACAGATAACCCTTGAACAATACAGGTGTGAACCACACAGGTCCACTTGTATGCAGATTTTTTTCCAACAAATACAGTCAGTCCTCTATATCTGAGGGTTCCACATCTGCAGTCAAATGTGGATCAAAAACACAGTATTCCCTGGATGTGAAACCTGTGTATGAGGGCGAACTTTTCACATAGTGGGTTCCACACAGCCTCCTTGTGGAGCTTGAGTATATGTGAATTTTAGTATATTTAGTGGGGGGATCCTGGAACCAACCCCCTGCATATACTGCATATACTGAGGGATGAATATATTTTCGTTGTTGAAATTTGATAGGGCTTTCTACTTAAACAATCTTATGCTCCATGAATGAAGACAGTTTTATTTTTTCAATTGTATATCTTTTTTGCTTTTTTAATATCATGAGTGGGTTTTGAATATTGTCATGTTTTTTCTGCATCTATAGGGATCATCATACGATTTTTCTCCTGTTTTGTGGTAAAATGCATTAATTTTTTGAATGTTAAGCCCCACCCTATGAGAAACTACACTTGGCCTTGATATGCTATTCTCAGTTCAGTTTGCTAGTCTCTTGGTAAGGAATTTTGTTTCTATGTCGTTAATGGATATTTGTCTAAAGTTTTATTAATAATACCATCATTAGGGTTTGATTTTAGGGTTATGCTGGACTTGTGAAACTGTTAGGAAATATTTTTTCTTGATTTTTCTGAGAAAATTTGCATATGATTGGTTGACATTATTTCTTTTGTAATATTTAGTAGAGGTCATTGATGAAACCATCAGAACCTGGGGCATTTTTTGTTAGAAGGTTATTTCATTATAATTTATGTTTTTTGTTAAAAATCTGGTTATCCAAATTTTTTAAGTTGGTTTTGGTAAGTTGTATCTTTCAAGAATCTTTTCTTTCTCACCTAAATTGTTGAATTTGTTGGCATAAAATTATCAATAATATTTTACTTTTTTTTAAAATATCTGGAGAATCTATAGTGATAGTTTTTTTTTTTTTTTTTTATTGCTAAGTCTCTCTTTTATTCCTGATATTGGCCGTTTGTACTTTCTGTTTTTTCCCCAAGTAGTCTTGCTCAGGGTTGATCAAGTTTATTAATCCTTTCAGACACCCAGCTTTTGCTTTGTTGATTTCTTTTTTTTTTTTGAGACGGAGTCTCCCTTTCTCTCCCAGTCTGGAGTGCAGTGGCGCGCAATCTCAGATCACTGCAAGTTCTGCCTCCCGGGTTCGCACCATTCTCCTGCCTCAGCCTCCCGAGTAGCTGGGACTACACCTGGCTAATTTTGTGTATTTTTAGTAGAGATGGGATTTCACCGTGTTAGCCAGGATGGTCTCGATCTCCTGACGTTGTGATCTGCCTGCCTTGGCCTCCCAAAGTGCTGGGATTACAGGTGTGAGCCACCGCGCCCAGCCTCTTTTTCTATTCTTGATCTAGTTTCTGGTTTTTTTTGCTCTTCATTATGTCCATTTACTTGGGTTGAATTTACTCCTTTTCTTGCTTCTTAAAGGTGGAAACTAGATCATTGATTTTTAAGCCTTTTGCTACTGTAGAATTTAATCGTATGAATTTCCCTCTGAGCACTGCTTTAGCTGCATTCTGCAGCTTTTTGTATGTTTTTGTTGTTGGTTTTTCTTTTTTGTTTTCTTTTTCTTTTTTCTTTCTTTTTTTTTTTTTTTTGGAGACGGAGTCTCGCTCTGTTGCCAGGCTGGAGTGCAGTGGTGCAATCTTGGCTCACTTCAACCTCAGCCTCCCAGGTTCAAGCGACTCTTCTGTCTCAGCCTCCCAAGTAGCTGGGACTACACACACCCAGCTAATTTTTGTATTTTTAGTAGAGGCAGAGTTTCACCATATGACCAGGATGGTCTCGATCTCTTAACCTCATGATCCACTCGCCTTGTCCTCCCAAAGTGCTGGGATTACAGGCATGAGCCACCACACCTGGCCACTTTTTATATGTTTTAAACAGTCATTCTGAAATGTTTCTAACTTGTGATTTCTTCTTTAACCTGTCATTATTTAGAATTTTGTTACATAATTTCAAAATATTTGAGGATTTTCTAGATATCTTACTGATTTCTAGTTTAGTAGCAGTTTGGTCACAGAACATGATTTCAGTCCTTTAAAACTGAGACTTGTTTTATGGCCTAGCATCTAATGTGTCTTTGTGAATGTTTTACGTGTGCTTGATAAGAATTGTATTTTGTGTTTGTTTGGTGTAGTGGTCTCCAACTATCAATGTAGATGAAATTGTTTTATATTTTTCTTCATATCTTTTATATCTTTGTGTATGTGTACATTCTGTCAGTAATTGAGAGAGGAGTCTTTATTGATAAGTTTGGATTTGTCTTAGACTCCTTTGTAACATTGCTTTATGGTTTTTGAAGCTTTGTTAATAGGTGTATGCATGTTTGATATTGTTATGACTTACTGATAAATTGACCCTTTTATCATCCTGAAATGCCCCTCTTTGTCTCTAGTAATGTTTGTCTTTAAGTTTGCTTTGTCTGATACTACTGTAGTCTTAACCAGTATTCTTATTCTTGGTATTTTCATGGGGTGGGTGTGTGTGTGTGTGTGTGTGTGTGTGTGTGTGTGTAGATAAAAAAGATACGAAGAAAAGTATGCAACATGTGTATACACACACACACACTTTTACCCTTTTACTGTAAACCTGTGCATACCTTTATATTTACAGAATTATTTTTGTGTTGTGTGCAATATATGGTCAGGTCGTTTTTTAATCTAGTCTGATAGTAGTTAACCCGTTATTCAGAGTTTTGGTTTAATTGCGTTCTGTTTGTCTTTCCTGTTCGTTGTTTCCTGTTCCTTCTTTCCTGCCTTTTGTGGGGAGGTTTGTTGAATACTTTTGGCATTTTATTTTATCTCCCATATTGATTTTTTACTTATTCCTCTATGTGTCATGTTTAGTGTTCCTTTTATAATATGCACCATTAACATTAGTTTACCTTCAAATAATAATATATTGCTTGTTAAACAGTGTGATAACTATGTGATTCTATCTACCTCTTGTGCACTTGTTGTATTACTTTTGCATGTTACATCTCACAACACATTATTGGCTGTTTAAATAAAAAATAGATTTAAACACACAAAAGAAATTTAAAAGCAGATAAAATAAGGATAATAGATCTTTTATATTTATCCTTATATTTGCTCTTTTCTGGTGTTCTTCATTACTTTTTGCAATTCCTAGCTTCCATCTGGTATTATTTCTTTAGCCTCAAGACCTTCCTTTAACTTTTATTTTATAATGAGTAAGTTATCCTAATGAATTCTGTCAACAGGTGTTGATCTGAAAATATTTGTTTACCTTTATTTTTTGGAAGATATTTTCAGTGAATATAGAATTATAGATTAACTTCTTTCTTTCAGCAAAAGAAAAAGATGTTACGATATTGCTTCCAGGTATATTGACTTTTTTTCTGGATTACACTGTTTCTGTAGAGAAGTCAGTGGTTATTCTTAGCATTATTCCCCTGCATATAATATTTCCCCCTCTTCCCTCTGGCTGATTTTAATGTTTTCTCTTTGTTTGATTTCTACAGTTTGACTATTTACCTACGTATGATTTTCTTTGTATTTATTCTCCTGGGAGTTCACTGAGTTTCTTGAATCTGTGGGTTGACCTCTATCATCAGTTTTTGAAAATCCTCAGACATAGTCTTTCCAAATATTTGTTGTGCTTTCATCTTTCTTCCAGTTCTTAGTGATATGTATGTTACAGTGCTGAATATTATCCCAGTGGTCTCTGATTTATTCATTCTGTTTTCTGTTTGTGTTTTTAATTTGGATAATTTCTTTTTCTATCTTCTGGTTTACTCATTTTGTTTTTCCTTGTGCTGAGTCCAGTCTGCTGTTGAATCTATTAAATGGATTCATGTGATGTTATTGTTATTTTTGAGACAGGTTCTCACTCTGTCGCCCAGGCTAAAGTGCAATGGTGTGATCATGGCTCATTGCAGCCTTGACTTCCTTGGCTCAAGGAGTTCCTCTGCCTCAGCCTCCCAGGTAGCTCAGACTACAGGAGTGGTACAGGCACCATACCCAGCTATTAAAATTTTTTGTAGGGACGGGGTCTGGCTATGTTGCCTAGGCTGGTCTTGAACTCCTGGACTCAAGCAGTCCTCCCTCCTCAACCTGGGTATAGAGACATGAGCCCAGCCTATATTTTTTAGTTCTGGCATTTCTATTTTGTTTTAAATATAGTTTTTCTCTTCTGAAATTCTACATCTGTTCATATGTTGTCCACCTTTTGAACTAAATTGTTTAATTATCATAATTTATTAGAAGTAATTTATCGTAATTATTTTAAAGTTCCAGTCTGCTACTCTCAACATCTGTACCATTTATTTATGTGTATCTTCTATTGGGTTTTTTTCCTTTCATGTGATTGTGGACGTCATTTTTTTAAAATGTCTGTAATTTTAAAATGTGTGACAAACTTTCATTGCTTAAGAACAGTTAAAGATGAATCATATTTTCCCCCAGAAAGAGGCCTCTTACTCTGTCAGGCCCCTCATGTGGGGCTGATGTGTTTTCTTTTGTAGCTTAGCTGACTGTAGGCTTTGCTTGTTTGACTTAGATTCTATTCCCCATTGTCTTCAGATGTTTTGAGCTGGGATCACGACATTCGCTTCAGCAGTGTTTGTGTCTTTAGAACCAGGGAAAATCTAGTGGTTTCTATACATTACTGCCCAGCCAGCAGCCCCACTCCTAACCCTCCGTGCCTGGGAGATCGCCTTCCTCCCGCTGTACTGCCCCATCCTTCTGTCTGTCCACACCTGACCGTCAGAAGTTGGTTCAGACTTGGGCTGGAGTCTTCTCGCTCACCTGTGGCGTGCTTCTCTTTCTCCCACTGCAGATCCCTTCCAGGAGAGACTTTTCATTTTGTAGAATTCAGGGGATTTTTGTTCCAACTTTGGATCCTCAGGCAGCTCTCTGATGGGTCTTTAAAAGTCAGTGATTTTATGACTTACTAGAGAAGGAACAATCATCTCACACATTTCTGCATTGTAACTAGAAGTCAAAGCCTGGTTATGCTATTCTTAATAAATTCCATATTTATAGAGGTTTTAAGGGTTATACTGTTATCTATCAAAAAATGGGTTTTCAGGGAATCTGAACACATGTTAATTTATTATTACATAGATTTTCTAAAGGGAAGCATACATAATTTTCTCTTTTTCTACTCTGAGCAGGTAGGGTTAGGCGAGTGCCTTTTTATGTAGAACATCCTTGGTGTGATTGCCATAGCTTTCTTGGGCTGCTGTTGGTGAAGGAAGTGTAGCAGGTGCCGAGGGTGCACAGTTAGGCAGGAAAGAGGCTACCAGCCAGGGTGGGCAGGGGCACGTGTGCTCTCTGTAAAAGACGAGAGAAAATGCTTTCAGCCTTGTGGGCCTCTGTTACATGTTTTTTGGTTTTGGTTGCTTGTTTTTACAACCTTTGAAAACAGAAAAAATGTTTGTAGCTGGTGCTGTAGAAAACCAGGCTCTGGATCAGGCCACAGTTTACTGACCCCTGGGCCATTTATAGCCATTTTTGGTCTCAGAATTATGTTGAACTGTAACTGCCATGCATTTGGGATACTAATGTGTGAAAAGGCAGAGGATTTAATTATGAAGTGTCCTTTTTAATAAAGGCCTCAACATATATTTAAACATATTTGAAGTTAAATTATGTGAGTGTTTACGTATTCCACCAAATTTAGAGAAAGCCTTTCGTCTTCTCTCTTACAGGAGTACAAACCACCAGGAACCCGTAAACTTCATAACATTCTTGGAGTGGAAACAGGAGGACCTGGTGGGCGACGTGCTGGGGAGTCAGGTCATACGGTCGCTGACTACTTGAAGTTCAAAGACCTCATTTTAAGGATGCTTGATTATGACCCCAAAACTCGAATTCAACCTTATTATGCTCTGCAGCACAGTTTCTTCAAGAAAACAGCTGATGAAGGTACAAATACAAGTAATAGTGTGTCTACAAGCCCCGCCATGGAGCAGTCTCAGTCTTCGGGCACCACCTCCAGTACATCATCAAGCTCAGGTCTGTGTTGCTGCGGTTAGATTAGGCTTGGGAATGTTTTGTGTTTTCTTTATGAAGTGGGATTACTTTAAAGTGTTGATTAAATTTGTTAATTTAATGGGGAGCATTTACTTTACTTAAATCTGTTCTTTATATTTAGCAATAAATTCATCTCCCCAAAGCTCCAATATTTAGTTACGCATGTAATAAATTCTGTTTGGCAGTTGGAAATCTATTTACTAACCAGCAGTTTAAACTACTTCTTAAATGGAATTTTTGTCCACATTGCTTGAGTTTTCCCGCAAGGGGAAACCAGACTTCATTGTGTTTTAGTTCAGTGGTGGACGAGAGAGAACCTGGTTTTAGTCAGAGAGTATGAAGACTTTGTGATATACTTTCAAGTTAATATTAGAGATTTTGTGGTGTGTGTGTGAATACTTCCAATTTTAATGGTATAGTTTCAGAGTATAAATTTGAACAAATTGAATTTTAAACTCACAGTTGTATTGTTTTGTGTTGTGATATTTCAGGTGGCTCATCGGGGACAAGCAACAGTGGGAGAGCCCGGTCGGATCCGACGCACCAGCATCGGCACAGTGGCGGGCACTTCACAGCTGCCGTGCAGGCCATGGACTGCGAGACACACAGTCCCCAGGTGAGCTTGCACATAGTTCATTTGCTTGTGTCACCTGCCGTGCTCAGGTAGAGCAGCACTGGATGCCAGGTGCCTTTAGAATGACCGTATCATTTACCCTAGAAGTTCATGATGTTCTGCTGTCTAAGAAAATATCAGTATTTATCATAGAGAAGCACATTCTTGCAGTTGTCCTCCTCCTTGTCTAGAAGTGGCTAACACTTACTGGGGGCATAGCAGTTGTTTTGAACGGTTTTTTCCCTGTGTTTATCTCATTTACCAAAGCAGCATTTTGATCCTCATGCTTTTTTGATTCCCATTTTACAGTGGAAACTGAGACTTCATGGGCTGAGTAAATTTCCCTGGGTCATGATCTTAATGACTCGACTCTGCTTCCTCCCATGATTTTTTAGCACTTGTAGTCCTGGATTATGAATCAGTTTCTGGTTTGATTTTAACCTTTTTGTTGTTGTTGTTTTATTTGTTTTCTGTTTTTAAACCTGTTGAAGAAGAGGATCTAATTAAGTACTTTTTCAAAATTGGAGTGAAGCAGATGGTGATGGTGAAAATATTTAAATCATCTGATAAAGTTGTAAGTTGGTTCATACAGAATTTTGCATGGTGGTGTTTGAAGGTGAGAGGCCAGTGTAGTATTTGATGGATGAGTAAACTGCTGTTGAAGAGCACTCTCCATTCTTGTGACTAGGGCAGCTGAATGAATGGTGCTGGAGAAAATCCCACATGCAGCTGTTTGTCAGCACTGTTAATACTCACCAACCACTGCTGGGCAGTCTTACATGTTTCCCGAGTTGTCCCATCCTCTGCTGTTCTCTTTAATAATAGTTTCAAACTTTCTGCTCTTAGAAACCTTTGCCCTCCCCTTCTCTGTTCTCACCCAGTCTTTGCATTGTAAGGAAAAGAGACTTCAGACAGGAACTCTTTCCGCTTTGTAGCATTGAATACATGATCCTGCCTATGTGTGCACTCTCCACTTCTCTACCCCTTTTTTGTTAGAAGCAATGTATTTTCTTTTTGCCTAAGGCCAAGCCTACTCATTGCCCCGATCCCCTCTCTCCTGCCATCATGGGGACTTTGCCCTTTGGTCTCCCTCGGCTCTGGTGTCTTCGTTCTCTCTTCTTGTGGCTTTTTCTGTTGATCAGCATTTCCTCATCCTCGGGCCTCTCCCATCTTAAGCAGCACCTTTGCATGTCCCCCTTTCTTTCCCTGTACTACTGCTACCTGTAGTCTTTGTCTCTTTACTCTGAAGACTTCCTTGCCTGTTCCGCTTAGGTCCTGCCCTCCAGCTCTCCTGCCGGTGTCAGCGGTGACCTTCATTGATGGGTCCAGTGGACACCCTAATGCTATCTTTCTGCATTCTACAACTTCATTTGGAAGTGTTGACTTTTACCCACTCTTTGAAACACTCACTGCTGGTTTCCTTGGGAGGATGATTCTCTGTCCCCCCATTTCTCTGCCCCTTCCTTCACTGTCTCTTTGTTTGTTTTTTTTTCTTCTACCCACCCCTGAAACCTGAGTGTTCCTCGAGGCGTGACACGTGTCCCTGCCCTACTCCCCTTAATGTTTCCTCGATGATTTCAGCCACACGTGCCGGGGCCTGCAGTCACCATCTTCATGCCAGTTGCTCTTAAGTCTTGACTTCTGACTTAGACTTCACTTCTGAACCCCTAGGGCCTTTCTAATTGTTTACTATGAATGTCACCTTGAAAGTCTCAACAATATGTGCACACACAGCACATAAACTGGTGTCATCATTTCACTTCCTTCCCAACTCTTCTACTTTTGCCATTCTTTGTAAAAATGGCCCTAAATTTACCCATTTGCTCAAGTCATAAATCTGGGGGCACTTCTCTCTCCGTCTTTCCCCACACTGAATCAGACAGTAAATTATCTGGATTCACCACATCTTAATACGTTTTTATTCTCCACCTTTCACTTTGCCTGGTTGTTATGACCTGTCTTACTAGAAAGAGTTTTGGAGTGTCTAAAACGGTTGTGGAGTGTCTAATTCCATTCACCTGTCAGCACCATTCTCTTCCCTGCAGCCAAGTGAGCTTTCTCTAAAGCGGTCTGTTCTTGCTATTTTCCCTACTCTTTTTTTTTTTTTTTTTGTCTGAGGTGGAGTCTCACTCTATCTCCCAGGCTGGAGTGCAATGGCATGATCTCTGCTTATTGCAACCTCCACCTCCTTGGTTCAAGCAAGTCTCCTACCTCAGCCTCCTGAGTAGCTGGGATTACAGACACATGTCACCATGCCGGCTAATTTTTCTATTTTTAGTAGAGACGGGGTTTTACCATGTTGGCCAGACTGGTCGTGAACTCCCGACCTCAGGTGATCTGCCCATCTCGGCCTCCCAAAGTGCAGGGATTACAGGCATGAGCCACCGCACCCGGCCTATTTTCCCTACTTTAAACCAGTTTTGACTTGCCCTTCTACCTGAAATGAAATGTAGACTTCTTACCAAGGCATTGGTGCTTTGTGGGTTCTGGTCCCCACCGAGGCCATTCTTTCTCCCCTTCACTCACCCTAGTCACAGTGATTTATTTTTCACTTTGTGTAATATGCCACATTCTCTCTCTCTTCTCTCACATTTCCTGTGCTCTCAGCCTGGAATACTCCTTTCCTCCTCCTTTTGCTTTGGTAACTACTATTTATGCTTCAGGTCTTAAGTATCACTGTTCCCATGGGCTCTCTCTAAATCTTTAGACTATCCGCCTGTCTCGTCTTCTTCCCTTGCTTTCTTCCAGATCTATTCCATACTGCAAACACATACAAGAGTAGCATAAGACACCGCATTCCTCCCACCTGGATTTCACAGAGGTCAAGATTTTGCTTCAAATCCTTTTTTATTACTTAATTTTTGAGTGGTTGCTATAGTCACATGGTTTTAAAAATAAGTAAATATAAAAGGGAATTCAGTGAAAGGTTTTCCTTCCTTCCATGCCTTCTAGCCCCTCAATTTCTAAACCAGTGTTACTAGTTTATTAGTTTTTTGTATACTTTTGGAGATATTTTATACATATTCAAGCAAATACAAATACATACTCTTCATCCACCCTTTGTACACAAATAGTACCATACCAGGCAAACTGTTTCAAAACAACTTGGTTTTTCTAGTCTTGACATATATTTTGGAGCACTCTCTATATCAATACATAGAGAGCTTTTTCATTCTTTTATTTATTTGCACAGTATCCTGTTAGATATTCCATAAGTCTTTTCACCATTCCCCTATTGTTTGTTTATTCATGTATTTATTTATTTTTAGAGCTAAGGTCTTGCTCTGTCACCCAGGCTGGAGTGCAGTGGCGCAATCACAGCTCACTGCAGCCTTGAGCATCTGGACTCCAGTGATCCTCCCACCCCAGCCTCCTAAGTAAATGGGCCTACAGTTGTGTCCCAGCACACCCTGCAGTGAGGTCTCACTATGTTTCCCAGGCTGGTCTTGAACTCCTGGGCTGAACTGATCCTCCCACCTCAGCCTTCCAAAGTGCTGGGATTATAGGCGTGTGCCGCTTTGGCCACCAGTCCCCTATTTATTAATGGGCGTTTAGTTCATTTCCAACCTTTTTTACTATTTACAAATGGTACTTTAATAAATAATCCTGTACAGTAGTGTCCCTTCTTATCCACGGTTTCAGTTATTCAGTCAATCATGATCCAAAAATATTAAGTGGAAAATTTCAGAAATAATTGATAAGTTTTAAATTCTGTTACGAGTAGCACGATGAAATCTCATGCTGTCCCACCCTAGGCGTGACTCATCCCTTTGTCTAGCGTGTCCACACAGTAGATAAGTTACTTTGTAGCCATCCAGATTATCAGATCAAAAAACATAGTATATAGAGGGTTTGGTCCTCTGCAGTTTCAGGCATCCGGTGGGGATCGTGGACTGTATCTCTTGCGGATAAGGAGGCACCACTGTATGTGTCTCATTCACATATACACATTTTATCTGTGATACAAATTCCTGCAAGCAGAATGACTGTTTCAAAGGGTAACGTGATTTATAATTTTGATAACTATTGCCAGATTGCCCCCCATGTGATTTTCTAATCCAGTAACTTGATTAACTTCATATATAAACAGTTAGTATTTTCTTTTCTGAGAACTCACTGCCAACTTTTCTACTGATTGTTTTCAGTAGTATCTCTTAAAAGTTTGGTTCTCAGACCACCTTCGTTGAATAAACACTTAATTTGTGCCAGCCACTGGTGATAGAGACTGAGCCTTTTGCCTTCCTAGAGCTTACAGTGACACAAGTAAATAAAATGAACATGAATAAAAGTGGCAAGTAGCGTTAGCTCTTAAAAAGAAAATAAGGATGATTTGGTAGAGAATGACTGTTGGATAGGATGTATTAGAGTAGGCCAAACTCTGATATGACAGACCCCCAAAATATGGTAGCTTAAGGAGTACCAAGTTTCCTTCATTTTTGTCTAACAGTCCAGAATAGGTGTTCAGGTTAGTGGCTAGGCTGTCTTCCGGGTCCTGTTTCCTACCATCTTGTGGTTCCACCATGCCCTAGGGCCTAATTGTCTACTGTGTCCAGCAGGCAGAAGGACTTGGGAGGTACTGTTTTGTGTGCCAGGCTAGCAGTGACATACAAAGTTTCATTCACATTCCGTTGACAGCTTAGACATATGGCCATCAGTGAGTACAAGGGAGGTTGGGAAGTGTTGTGTAGCCATGTGCTCAGGAACGAGAAGAATACTGTGCACAACCTGTGGCTTCTACCACAGTGGTTGACGCAGTATCAGTCAGAGTGGTCAGGGAAGGCTCTGGAACTGAAGTGATGAAAAAGAGACATCCAAGCAATAAGAAAATCCGAGAAATAAGAACATTTCTAGGCAGAGGGGAGCAGCGTGTTATTAGTACACTGAGGCATTTGAGAGATAGTGACCCAGGGGAGGAATGGAAGGCAAGCCTTCTTTGGTTGGAACCCAGGTAGCCAGGGATAGGATGGGTGGAAAAAGAGGTTGGAGAAGTGGGCATTGGCCAGGTGATGCAGACCGTTGTATCCGTTTGGGATTGTTTTGTTTTTCTAAGTGCAGTGAGAAGTCATTAAAGGATTTTAAATAAGGAAGTGATTGGATTTGTGTTACGAAAAGATTGTTCCTGCTACCCTTTGGAGAAGGGCAAGGATGGAAGCAAGGAGTTCATTTAGGGGGCTGTTATGTTAGCCTAGGCAAGAAGAGATGGTGGGGATGAAGAGAAGAGGCCAAATTTGGCATCTGTTTCATAGGTGGACGCGTAAGTTCTTGTTCATGGGTTGGACAGAGGCATTGTTAAGCAGCTGGGTAGATAGTAGTCCTTTATTGGAAGAAGAAAGATGGAGAGAGGAAGGACATGAGGGATAAGTAAAGACTTCCTTTTGGACCTGCCTAGAATACTATCTGGCCTTTTTCGGGGAATATTTGCAGACCCCTAGCATAAACAGTGCTCCCAAGGGAAGACAGTGGCTAGTGAAATAAATGAACCTATTTAAGGATGTAACTTTCTACAAATTGCAGCTTTCATGATGAAATTTTTTTGCCCTTGAATGTATTTGGGATGTTGTGTTATAAAACCGTCTAACACATTAAAAGTTTCAAAAACACTTAACCCGTGATTAATGTAATGCTAGTTTGTGTCATCGCTTTTGATGGAAGATTAAAGCTTGGAAACAGTCCTCTGAAAAATCCTTTAAAAAATCTGTTCTTTCAGGTGCGTCAGCAATTTCCTGCTCCTCTTGGTTGGTCAGGCACTGAAGCTCCTACACAGGTCACTGTTGAAACTCATCCTGTTCAAGAAACAACCTTTCATGTAGCCCCTCAACAGAATGCATTGCATCATCACCATGGTAACAGTTCCCATCACCATCACCACCACCACCACCATCACCACCACCATGGACAACAAGCCTTGGGTAACCGGACCAGGCCAAGGGTCTACAATTCTCCAACGAATAGCTCCTCTACCCAAGATTCTATGGAGGTTGGCCACAGTCACCACTCCATGACATCCCTGTCTTCCTCAACGACTTCTTCCTCGACATCTTCCTCCTCTACTGGTAATCAAGGCAATCAGGCCTACCAGAATCGCCCAGTGGCTGCTAATACCTTGGACTTTGGACAGAATGGAGCTATGGACGTTAATTTGACCGTCTACTCCAATCCCCGCCAAGAGACTGGCATAGCTGGACATCCAACTTACCAATTTTCTGCTAATACAGGTCCTGCACATTACATGACTGAAGGACATCTGACAATGAGGCAAGGGGCTGATAGAGAAGAGTCCCCCATGACAGGAGTTTGTGTGCAACAGAGTCCTGTAGCTAGCTCGTGACTACATTGAAACTTGAGTTTGTTTCTTGTGTGTTTTTATAGAAGTGGTGTTTTTTTTCCAAAAACAAAGTGCAAAGCTGCTTGAATCAGAAGGAGATTAACACACTGAACCGCTACAAGAGGGCAAAGCTGACTTTTTTTTTTTTTTAACTTGAAAAGATTGCAAAGGGACATTGAAGTGTTTAAAAGAGCCATGTCCAAACCCATCTTCATGGATAGCTCAGAGGTATCCTCTTTTTGCTCCCCCATTTTAACTTGCCACATCCCAGTCATAGTGGGTTTTTTTGGTCTTTCTATTCAGCAAAAATATTCAGATGTTGGTCTTGGTCATTTGCCAACTAATTTTAAAATAAAAGGCACTGCACATAATTTGCATAAAGGGCCCATGAGGGTGTTTTTTTTTCTTTTTGTCCCCCCCCACTATTTTTTTGTTCTGTTTTGTTTTGGGTGGGAGGGTGGGAAATTTGGGTTTTTAAGTCCTCTAAACACACTTGGGCACGGAAATGCAGTACTGTAAGGAAGAGGGACCTCCAGCTTCCACAAACACCATCTTCAGCTGTATGAAAGGGACGGTTGTGTTGAAGTTTGTCAGGCACAGTAAGCATGCTGAGTGGCGGGGATCAGAACTCTCCTATCTGAACCTACTGAGGATCAAAGCAGCAATTACATGGGATCCTGTGGCTCTCCTGTTGTAGAGGCCACAGGAAGATAGGATGGAACGTGACTGGTCTCCTAACCAAGGTGCACTGAGAAGCAATCAACGGGTCAGTCGTGGCCAGTCCTGGGGAGGTCTGAGTGGTGGTCTTTGGGATAACCTTTGGCCTTATGGATTTGGACTCGAAATTAGAAGAGCCTACCATTTCAGATGCAATCACTTTTGGACATGCTTTTGCAGACAGTCCTTAATGCTGAAAACACAGAGAATGGGTAATTCAAGAGGCCTTTCTTTTAAAATAGACTTTTGTGACCCACTAATTGTAAGGTATTGCAAGGTCACTTTGCGTGTGTCATAAAGTTGACTTCCTTATTGGTTGAAGGTCACAGAAGTAGTGGTTTGCTTTGATGGAAATAGCTACAGCTGTGTCCCTTCCTGCTTTTTACTTTTTCTTTTGCTTTTTCTCGGCACGTGGTATCTCCACCATTTCTTCTGCACAAAGATGTCTTCTGTTCATCCTGAACATTTTTTAAAAATGCAGAATTTTATGTGACTGCTTTTTTGCCTCACAATTATGCTGTGAATTTTACAAAAATTTATTTTCTTTTTTGATAATTTATTGTACCAAAGCTGTTTTTATAGCACATAGATGTCTGTAACCAATAATGTAGCAGTTCTGCACTTTGACACAAGGTGTAACTAGACCATTTTTAAATGTCAGTTGAAAATTATGGCTGTACTATTGCTTAAACAAAACTGGAACTGTTGTTGAATCCATAGCCAATACATTTACAGCAATCTGTGTACTGAACATAATAGATTGACATCTAATTCAAGATTACAACATCTGTTACATTCTAAGTGTGTTCAGGCTTCTGAAGGTAAAGGGACACTGGATCCAGAAGCTATGGAACCAGCAGTTGATTCTTGTATTCCTGATTAACCTACTTGTAAACTTGAAAGCAAGACCTTGATTGCACCAACAGGTCCAGAGTATGAGCGCAAGTAAAGCAGAACTCTCATGCGTGACCTGAGCAGACAGGCTGGTATTATTAACAGGTGCCTCGTGTTGAGATTACGCTGCCTTAATGTAACACAGTCTGGCAGTTGCTAAATTTGTGTTCCCATTTTAAATTGACCAATTTTGGGGTGTGACACTTTTGAGCGGTTGAATTGGGAGAATGAAGTAATTTACCTGTCCAGGATCAAAAGAAGCCTAGAAAAGAAGCAGTAATCTACCTCTGCCGCTAACCTGTTTAAGACGACTCAGCAGAACACCGCCTTTCATTCTATTGGGCAATTCCATGTGGCTGACTAGGTCAATTTTTTTTCTGAACAAAAGCAGGTTTTTATATGTAAACAGTGACAAAAGAAAGGCTAAACACTATGTAAATGTGAATGGAAACTTGGAAATATTCGTTTTTATAAACTACAGAAATTTTTTGTTTATCAGGAAATCCATATTTATTTTGTAATTAACTGTCAAGCCTGTGGATGATTTTTTTGAACTTGGTAGTTCTTAAAGGTTTACAGTGAATAAAAGGATATCATCTTGAGTATAGCAATATCAAAAGGAATTCAGTAGTTACTGCTGTTTAGGAATATAAGGTTAAGATATCATATGGGTCAGGTCATTTTTTTTCTGTGCTGGTTGCCACATCTTAGCAAGCACCAAAAAACTAAAGCAGTTTTTAAACCAATATTTACATAAAGAAAATCATAAAATCCAATGCTTCTGCATACTGTGTTATGTTACAGTCCAGTTTTGTGTGCTTTACTACACAGTTTGGTTACAGGACTTCTGTGCATTGTAAACATAAGCAGCATGGAAAAGGTTAAATACCTGTGTTCAGATTGTAAGATCTAGTCCGGACTTGCTGTGTATATTGTAACGTTAAATGAAAAAAGAACCCCCCTTTGTATTATAGTCATGCGGTCTTATGTATGATAAACAGTTGAATAATTTGTCCTCAGACTCTTTACTATGCTTTTTTAAAATTAATTTAAGAAAAATGTAAACATAGTAAAAATCTTCCTATGCAATTAACCTGGTCCAGGTCTGGTAGGTATACTATCAAAGTTGAGTTAAATGTGTAAAAAGGAAACTATTTGAGATACATCGACATAGGCATCAGCAATCTCTGAAAGTAAAAATTGGAGGTTTAACAGATCATTTTGATTTTTCACATTGATTTTTTAATTTGAATGCTTACATAATATTTTTGTGGTTCAAAATGCTAGTGTTTTAGTTGGTAGCATTTAGAATGGATGGTGAAGGTCTGGTGGTTTTCTCTGATACGCTTTGACGTGCTTGGATGAAAGAGGGAATACGAATACTCATTAATCCTTCCCCAAATCTTCATATGGGGACATATCAGAATTCTAGAATTCTTGCCACTGTGATTTAGTTGGTAACCTAAAGTCTTCTCTTCTTACAAATTAACCTGTTTCAGTATATATTAAGGTGGCTTTCAAAAGGTAAGATACTTACTTAAAAGTTAAGTGTGAGTCTGTAAAATTAAGGTTGGTTGCGTAAAGTTGAAGTTAACCACATGTAAGAAAGGAAAACTTACATTAGTTTTATTTCTTAGGGTGTGAGAATTTTACCTCGGTAAAGGGCACATTTTATGATATTGGGCTGAAAAAAAAAAACACGACTTATTTTTATTTAAAACTACATGTAGAAAATCATGAAAGATTCAGTAATTGTGTTAGGCCCACAAGTGACCATTGAGCTTGCCCCTGTACTGCTTCCCAGCTTTTGTGGTGGTGAACTTAACTGTTCTGTTCTTCCAACAGGGAGATACATAATCAAAATACACGTGAAGACGAGATAGCAGGCACTCAGTTCTAGGCCAGTTTCTCAGTTTCCTTTGGGCCTGCCTTTATTTTGATAGCCCTCAGAATACAAGTTCAGACGTGGTCCGGCGCATTCCAGGTGGTATCTCCATAGACACAAGTTCAAGACTCATTTTTATGTTCCTTTTTATAGTGGTAGACTGTATGTAATCAACCGGATGGTTCATTCCAAATACGTGACTTGGTCTTAGTGCCATATATGAAGGAAGTTTGAAAATGTAATGGGGACAAAAGCTGTGTGTGACTTCGGTATACCCAGACTTTATTCACATTTCTTAAAAATCTGCTAGAGATGTCTGTTGACCAGACGTTGGAAAACCTTTGGTGTCAGGGACAGTAGAGCAGAAGTTCTGATTTTCTAACCCTGGCTCCTTATCTAGGCCTGTTTCCTTGGATGAAAACATACATCATCAAGTAATTTGTGGTACAAAGAACAAGAGAAGAAACCCTAAGAAGACAGCTTATTTGTTATCCTCCCTTTTTATGACTAACCTTAATCCCAGTGAATCCACTGAGAACCAGCCTGTGGATGCCTGCTGGGCTTTCACACTGGGCCAGGAATGTTTGACGTATATCTGTGTTGAAAGCACTGGATGCTTGTTTGGTGGAAGACGTGTTCACTGAGGTAAGTGGCTCATCGCTTGCTGTGTTTGGCTCTCTCTCCGGCATTATACATAGCCAAGGTCCCAGATTTTGACTGCTCTCAGTGGGTGTTCTTGCATCAGAACTTTTGAAAAATAACACTACCTTAACACTGAGACTGTCAGGTGTTTGCCAGTATTTACTTCTAATTTCCTACTTTAAACCTTAAGAGACAAGGTATTTCTCCAACTGGACACTGATTTGAAAGACAACTAGAATGCTACAGGTCTCTCTTCCAGTATGCGGCTGCTTTACCTGAAAACTTTTCCCCATAATTTCTCATCTTTAGGGTATGTCCCTGTTATTAAAAAACAAAACAAAACAAATGTGGAATTAATGTGGGTAAATTTCCATTTCAGTTGAATTTCCTGCCATCTGCAGCAAAACCTGTGAATGCTTCTTCAAAGCATTGAGGAGGCAGAGACAAGCCTTAACCCAGCTTCCTTCTGCTCTTACCAGGTACCCTGGTTCAGTCCCAGCTGGGTCCTGAAGGAGCACAGTACTAGAGTCTGAGTCATGTTGATGAATAAAGTGCATTAAGTTTGGGTCAGGCAAAATGGTGGCAAAAGTTCATGATGCAGGACAGAGGAAACAAGTGGAGCCCAACTGTGTTCCAAAGGGAGGCCGGGCAATGCTGTCATGGGCATGGTCGGCCGAGTTCTCATAGCTAGAGAAAGGCCGTGTAGGTATTAGAGCTTAACGTGTCATCTGTTCGAAAGACCAGCTATTTTATAATCCTTCCGATTAAATTTCTGAAATTGCTACCTTGGGGATTTTTTTCTTTATTCCTATGAAGTTTTACTTCCATTATATACTCATTCATTAGTCAGTGTACTTGCCCCTGAATTCCGTATCTGAAACTGCAGTCCAGGCAGAGATTCAGAGCCAAGGGCAAAATGAAGTGGCAGGCGCTGGGTATGTGTGGTAGTTCTGCACTAGGGCGGCCAGGAAGCAACCAAGCAGGTGTGCCGGGTGGGGGATTGTTAACGAACACCCAGGCGAGAAGACGGGCCTGAGCCTGAGTGTGGTCAGCAGGAAGTGTTTTGCTTAAAAGAGACCCTGGGATGATGACTTGGGAATCATCCTCCACTCACTGTTATACAGAAAGACTGCAGAGAAGGGCACTGCTGGGGTGGGGTTTGTTCACTCCCTCTGAAATGAAAGAAAATACCTCTAGTGGCATGAAACGGTTAAGTTTTTTTAATGTTATTTCTTTTTTAGAGATGGTGTCTGGCTTTGTCACACAAGCTGGAGTTTAGTGGTGTGCTCGCAGTTCACTGCAGCCTTAAACAACTGGGCTCAAGTGATCCTCCCATCTCAGCCTCCCAAGTAGCTGGGACTACCGGTGCACAACCACCATGCCTGGCTAATGTTTTTAATATGGGGTTTTGCTGAGTTGCTCAGGCGGTACTCAAACTCCTGGCCTCAAGTGATCCTCCGGCCTGGGCCTCTCAAACATAAATAGGCTGGGCATGGTGGCTCACGTCTGTAAAGATTTAAAGCAGAATGCAGTGAAATAGCATGAGAAAGAGCGTTTTAATGGACATCACAGACAAGCCTTGTTCTGCTGAAGAGGTGATGCTGCGAGGTGGGCTGGAGCTCACTTCAGGCACCACTCCCACTTCCATTGCCCGCAAATCCAAGAAAGAAATGACTAATGAACTGTAGTGATCTCAAACTGCTAAATCAGTTTAAAATCATCAATTTAAAATGACTTTCCAACCTTGCTGCACTTTAAACTCATCTGTAGAACTTTATAAAACCACAGATGCCCATCACACTGGCAGAATTTTAGATTCAGAGTTGGGGTGGGGCCTGGAGCTGTTTCCTGAAACTTTGCGGGCGATTCTGAACCTGCAGCCAGGCAGGACTCTGGCAAGAAGAGGCATGTGGCTAATCTGACGGAAGTCTGAATCCAAGAACTTTTTTTTTTTTTTTTTTTTTGAGACAGTCTTGCTCTTGTTTCCCAGGTTGGTGTGCAGGGGTGCGATCTCAGTTCACTGCAACCTCCGTTTCCCAGATTCAAGCGATTCTCATGCGTCAGCCTCCCAAGTAGCTGGGATTACAGGTGCACACCATACCAGGCTAATTTTTAGATTTTTGGTAGAGATGGGGGTTTCGCCATGTTGGCCAGGCTGGTCTTGAGCTCCTGACTTCAAGCTATCCACCCACCTCGGCGTCCCAAAGTGCTGGGATTACAGGCATGAGCTACCACTCCCAGCCCCAAGAACATCTTGAAATGGAGTTTGATTACCAAAGTTTACACAGAGTAATGGAGAATTAAAATTTACAATTTATGGTGCATTACGAAATGTTATAAACAAGCCTTCGAGAAAGGCAGAAATTGCCAGATGTAAGTATGTAAAACTTACACAATTTGTTCGTTTTTGTCTTCTTCCTTGTGGAGATGGGTCAGTGTGACATCCTATTCATTAATAGCTCTCAGATGTCCCACAAGAATGGTACACGTTATTTCCCAACAGTGGGAATGGAATTGGTTCCTTTATGTCTCAGTCTCATTTGGTCTTGTAAACCCATGAAGGGTTTCCTAGGGGACCAACCACAAGCTCTGTATAGTAGTTAGAGTTTCCCTCTCTAGAATCCCAAAGAGGTTCAGATCCCACTGCTCCTCTTGGCTTCGTGACCCTGGGCACGCTGCTTTACTTGCCCAAGGATCACTCTACTCTTTGTACAATGAAGATATCCATAATGTCCACTTAGGAGATACTGTGCGTGCCTCAGTGAGGTAATGTCCACAGAAAGCACAGTGCCTAGTATATAAGAAGTGTCCAATAAATACAATACGTGGCTATACAGAGTGGAGTCCACAGCCTAAATGGAACTTCCTATTTCTTCGTAAATACAACAAACGGTGCAGGCAAATGGGGTGGGCAGTGTTCTCCGTGGAGGGCTGAACAGCGTTGCTTTCCAGCTGACTCTTATATTTGGAGTCTGGGACTAGGTGTTAACATTACTAGTTGGTTTTGCGTCCTGCACAGTCCCTGTATCATTTCAGAATTTTGAGGTTTGTTGTGGGGAGTTTTTGGGTAGTTTGCTTTGCTTGATAAAATATATGATATTTAAATGTTGTACAAGGATGGGTTTTCAGTAGAATTTTTCTATGCAACCTCAGGGAGACTGCCTGGAGGAGTAACTATGGTAAGGGTCTATTTTTGAACAAGCATTGTCATTAGACCCTTGTGATCACTTGTCCAGGGGCCGGTCCCCACCCTTTGCTCCCACTCCAAGGAAAGTCTGTTCCATGTTTAGCCTTCAGAGGTTTGATGCAGATCAGGGAGAGAAGAGGGTGACAAAAATCAGCTCTAAGTTTATAAATGAAAGAGGGATATTACCGGGGAAGCTTTTGGAATGTAATAGGTTGTAACCCACATTTTGAAAGCAGTAAGGAACTAATTGCTGCCTTTTTCTTCTCCTTTTTTACTCTGTTGACTTTGTTGATAATATTAGGTGACTACATGGAGCCTGGGTTCTCTCAGTGTTAGCCTGTTATTCCTAAAGTATCCTCTCCTCCTTATATCAAATATAAGGACAAAAATGTCTCAGGATAAAAGTCTGTTTGCATTAGACTACACATGATTACAATGTAATCATGTATATTATTACAACAGGCCATGGATTTGGATGGATGATGAAGCGGAAACAAGGGATCTAATCATGGGACGTAACTGCTCACCTCAGGTAGATAAAAGTACTTCTGGGACAAGTAAATTAGACAAGCTTTTGTGCTTCCCAGCACCTCTGGGTCTTGTGCCTGGCCAGTCTGGGCAGCTCTGCACTCAGAGGCCTTCGGCACGATGGGTCCTCCCAGCACGGGCTTCAGCGCTCACCGCTGGATGAGATCTACAGGGCTCAGTGTGCTTGGAGTCCTGGATTCCTCCATGACCCTGGATTGTGACTGCTACTGTATTCCAATTGAGTGGTTTTTGCTGTTCACAGAGCGCTTACACAGGATGCTTACCTTCTGACTGGAGTGTCACCCTCACGCAAGAATGTGGAGATGACGGGCTGGGACGGGCTGCCTCCTCCTGTAGGTGGATGTTTCTGAAGGCATCTCCCACTGATCATGTAATGCAGCTACTTAACATCTTCTGTAGTCTTGAAGAATTCAGATTAGGAGCTTGTCCAGGGAGGGCTCCCACGTGCATATTCACTAATTGTGGCCTTTCTTGCCAGCTCAGTTTTGTCTGCGGATTAGAGTTCTGACCATCTTCACTAGAAGTGGGGGCAGCTAGCAATGACTAGATGCAAGAAGCAAAAGAGTAAACTTCATTTTACTGGCAAAATTAAAACAGTGAACTTGAAATATCTCCCCTACTTCCTGCAGAGACACTGAATCAAAGAAAGCAATCAGTACTAACCCCGGAAACTATTGAGAAATGAACAAAAAGTCCTACCCTGAAGAAGAAGAATGTCTTATCAGCAAAGGGTCTCGGGGCAGCTGGCGTGAGGACTGTATAAGAGAAATCAACAAATATTAATTGAACACCAGTCATTTGCAAAGAACTTAGCTAGGTCTTAAGAATGAGGACAAAAAGCATGTCACATTTTGTTCTTACAAGTGGGAAAGATAAGTAATTACAAGTAAGCCAAGTGTTTAAAAGAGTGTGAACAGAGACGTTATTCTAACCCAGAGAGGCTGTAAAGTGCTGTTTTCCCAAGGAACTGAAGTTCTAGCTGATACCTAATGGAGGAATGGGTGTTAACCAGGTGGGAATGCTCTAGAACCTAGGAGAAGACAACAGGCCATTCGAAGGTGAGGAGACTTGCCAGCATCAGTTTATAAGTTAATAGAGTCAAGAGCTATTTAGCAAGGAGAGCTGACAGACCTCAGGGACTGAATGGATTCTGGGAGCAGGGGTGAAAAGGAGAGGAGTCAGGTTTCCTCTCAGTTCTAGGACTTTGAGTGCTAAGGGCTTGTAGGAGAACTACGTGGAGATGTCTGGTAGGCATCTAGAATGGGTGGAGGAGGGGAAAGTCAGGCCTGAGAATGGCCGGTTTTTGGTCATTCTCATATAGGCCACTAATGGTGAATGGGATGATCTAAAGGGAGATGGGAGGAGAGCCTAGGACACTTAAATAAGACAAACTTGTATGTTCTAAGAATGAGCATCATTGCAGCTTTCTCAACCCTAGGATGGTTTTCAGATGTATCAAGGGATAGAAGATTGTCCAGCCCCTTGCTGCCCAGTGTGGTCAGTGGACTGGCAACATTAGCATCACCTGGGTGCTTGCTAGCAATGCAGAATCTCAGGCTCCAGCGCAGACCACTAGATGAGAATCTGCATTTAAACAAGGTACCCAGGTCATTCATGCACGTTAGAAGTCTGAGAGACACTGCCCCAACACCCGACTTTAGAGTGAGAAAACAATGGGTTTAAGCAACTTGCAGAAAATGACACAACTGACCAGCGGCAAGCTGTCTTCTAGTCAGGCCTCTTTCCAGTTCTCCATGCTGACCTTGACTTTCGAGATCACATACCAAGACCTTCAGCTGGATGGTCCCTGTAGCTGCTGTGACCACTAGAAGGAGAGTTAGGGGTGAGACTAATTTAATATCAATTTAGGCTTAGGGTTAGGGAAAATGTAGTGAAGGATGACTATATTGTCCTAATGAACCACAATGGTGCCTACAACATTTTTATTTTGGCAAACCTTCCATGAATTTGGAGATGTTGATCAAGTTTCTCTCCAACAATCTTGTTTAATTGTGAAACTAGAATCACTTCCAGGAAGCTCTGAAGAATCAGGTCTGAGTGATGCAAGCTGCTTCCTCCTTCCTTCTTAAAAGACTGCTCTTTGCCCATTTCCCTGTTCCCAAGGTCATTTTCTCCCCTTCTTGTTTCCAGGATCCACAGTTCCTGCTCTGCTTCCACTTTCTCAAGTAGTGGTTCAAGCTGTCCGCAGCAGCAGCTCCGGGGTGCTGGGACACTGCTGGGGACGCACCACAGTGTGTGCTTCCCCATGCTGCTTCTACAGTCCCCTCTTGCTTCTCCCACATGTTAGTCTTCATAGATCATTCTTCATCAATTCTTAATTTTATTTTTTAGAGATAGGGTCTTGCTGTGTTGCCCAGGCTGCAGTGCAGTGGCACAATCTCTGCTCACTGCAGCCTCCACCTCTGGGACTCAGGCAACCCGCCCGCCTCAGCCTCCCAAGTAGCTGGGACCACAGGTGCGTGCCACTGTGCCTGGCTAAATTTTATTTTTTTTTATTATTTTTTTTTTTTTACATTTTATTTTTTATTTATTTATTTTTTTAATTTATTTATTATTATCATACTTTAAGTTGTAGGGTACATGTGCATAACGTGCAGGTTTGTTACATATGTATACTTGTGCCATGTTGGTCTGCTGCACCCATCAACTCGTCGAGTTGAGGTCTCACATTTTTGCTCATGCTGGTCTTAAACCCCTGGGCTCAAGTGATCCTTCTGCCTCAGCCTCCCATTACAGACAGGAGCACCTGCATGCAGCTGATGAATTTTAATTTAGGCCCCTTTCTTTGTGAGAGGGGGCCCCAGGATTATGCTGCTGGATTAAAAAAAGCTGGGAGGCTCTCCAGGACCTTGAACAAAGGTGGAAATAGGGTTGTAAATGGAAGAAAAAATAAGAGAGATTCATTACATTCTAATGACTATCAGGGAAGCTTTAGTTTTTGTCTCCCTGAAGCAGCAACCTGCTTTCCTGCTGCTGTTACCACATCCTTCCAGGGCTATGGGCTGTTCAGGAACAGGAGAGCTCTGGAAGAGCAGCGACGACTTTGTTTCCTGCCCTTTGCAGATTAGGCATTAGCAAGGTACCTACTGTTTTTGTATGGCTCAACAAACTAACGATGATTTTCACATTTTACATGGCTGAAAAACATCAAATGATATTCAGGACATAGGGAAATTATATGATGTTTAAATTTCAGTGTCCATAAACGAAGATTTATTGGAACATAACCACATTCATTTGCAAGTTGTCCATGACCACTTTGGTGCTATTGTGGCACTGCACTCCAGCCTGAATGACAGAGTGAGACTGCATCTCAAAACAAAAAGTTGAGAAAATGAATTCAGTACAGCCTGAAGTGGAATCTGCTAAGATGTGTTATGACTGTTCATACTAGAAACGTGTGTGTTAGTCCATTTTCATACTGCTATAAAGAAATGCCTGAGCTGGGTAATTTATAAAGAAAAAGAGGTTTAATGGACTCACAGTCCCACATGGCTGGGGAGGCCTCACAATTGTGGTGGCGAAGGAGAAGCAAAGGCATGTCTTACATGGCGGCAAGCAAGAGAGTGTGTGCAGGGGAACAGCCCTTCATAAATAAACCATCAGATCTCATGAGACTTACTCACTGTTATAACAACAGCATGATAAAATCCTGCCTCCATGATTCAGTTACCTCCAACTGGGTCGCACCCATGACACGTGGGGATTATGGGGGCTACAATTCAAGATGAGATTTGGGTGGGAACACAGCTAAATCATATCAGTGTGGAATAGAAAAAGGCTCAGTTGGACAACTTATAAAGCTTGTAATAATACAAGGTGTTAAAGCCTATAGATTATTCATTGTATTATTTAAGTCAACAGATACTTTGTGGGAAATACTTGAATTTATCATGCATTATTGAACCAGTATTGTCAATAGCAAACTTCCTTTAGCTCTTGTGGACTTCACTATCAACAGCTCTCATGAATTTTTGTCAGAACTATTAGCTGAATATCCCAACATGGCTTATAATACAGCAGTTCAATGGTTTAGTAGTGGTGAAGTTTCATTTAAGTTTTGAGCTCAGAACAAAGATTGAAATTTTTCTGAATGAGAACTGCCCTGAACCACCATTACTAAACACTGAATAGTTTTGGAAATTCACTATTGCTGCAGACTTGATAGTGTTTCTTAAGGAATTCAGCCTAAAACCACAAGACAAAAACAGTGTTTATGTGAAACTCCTACTGTGTTAAGTGATTTCAAGAAGAACTATTGTTTGAATCACAACTAATTTACTGCTTTAAGCTCTTCCCATGTTGTTAAAAATTTAAAAAAAGAAGAGCTCCATTCCCACACACATTTGCCACAGATACATTATCTGAGCCCAAACTACGGTTTGAGCTGTGTGTTAGGGACCTCAATGCAAACTCAAAAGAAATGTTTATATTTCAGAATCCATTGATCCACAATTGAGAAGTGATTATTGAAAGGCAACTATCTAAAGAAAATTTTACTAGAGTCAAATAGAATCTTATAAAAACATATAAATGTGTTTTATGTAATAAATATACTAAGCTAAACATCTTATGAGCTGGGTGCAGTGGCTCACACTTTTAATCCCAGTGCTTTGGGAGGCTGAAATGGGAGGATCAGTTCAGCCCAGGAGTTCAAGATCAGCCTGGGCAACATAGTGAAACCCTGTCTCTACAAAAAAAAAAGATACGAAAGTTAGCCTTGCGTGGTGGCACATGCCTATGGTCCCGGCTACTTGGGAGACCGAGGTGGGAGGATCATCTGAGCCTGGGAGGCAGAGGTTGCAGTGAGCCGAGATCACACCACTGCTCTCCATCCTGGATGACAGAGCAAGACCCTGTCTCAAAAAAAAAAAATTATGCTCATAGACCTAGTGGTGTTGGGAAGGTACCTATCTGTGTGAAGACATGTTCAAAGATGAACTATGTCACATCTCATTCCAAATCAGCATTAACAGATGAATATGCAAATATGCAGTTGGTTTTGACGATTCACAATACTAGCTCTGAATATCAATTAGGGAAATGTTACCCAAAAGATTTCCAATGGGTAGGCCGGCATTACCCAAAAATTGTACTCTATCGTTATCCTTGAATTTCATCGTTAAGTTTTTTTGGAGAATATTTTTGCAAATATTTATTCTCTTCTTATAGAAAACACCTATTCAATATTTTAGATTTGTGCGTTTTGACCTAGAAAACCTAAAGTATTTGTTATTTTTAAATAAAACATCTCTAAGAGACGGAGTAAATAAGTAGGTGGGTTTGGGCTTACAGATTGGTATCCCCAAAATTGGGGCAGGAATCTGGGACCTTCTGCTCCCTGTCCCCAGCACAGCCTCTGCTGCTTAAACTCTTGGGGCCTGTAGGAGGAAGGCACCTTGGTGAGAACCACCAAGAGGACAGCTACATGCCCAGCAGCAGGAGATGGCAGCCCAGAGATGAGTTTGCAGGGCTACAGCTCGTCTGCTGAGCACGTCTGCCCTCATGCTGATCTCCACTCACCAGTCTGCCTGCTTAGAGGCAGTCCTGTTGTGTGGATCATCTCTCTTAATTCACACAGTAGCCTTGTGAAGCAGATGGACCCTGTTCCTGTCCTCATATCCCTGATGGAGAAAATTGAGGCCCCAAGAGAATGGTCACTTGTAGCATCCATTGGCTGCAGTGTTGAGACCAGCTTTTGACACCAGGCAGAAAGAATCCAGAGACTGCTCTGAACTGCTCTGCAAAGCACACTGGTGAGGAATGCTCAGAATTACTGCCCCTCCCTGAGAGGCATTTCTTTATTCCTAGTACCAAAAGAATGCTTAGCAAATAGGCTTTGGAGTCAGAGTCAGGCAGAGCCTCCCCGCCACTTTTTTTTTTTTAAACAGGTTCTCGCCCTGCCACCCTGACTGGAGTACAGTGGCATGTTCGTAGCTCACTATATCCCTGAACTCCTGGGCTCAAGCAGTCCTCCTGCCTCAGCCTCCTGAGTAGCTTGGACTATAGGTGCATGCCACCATCAAGCCTGGCTAATTTTTTTAAATTGTTTCTGTAGAGACAGAGTCTTGCTATGTTGGCCAGGCTGATCTTGAACTCCTGGGCTGAAACACTTCTCCCAACTTGGCCTCCCAAAGTGCTGTGATTACAGGTGTGAGCCTCTGCCCTGTGATTACAGGCCTGAGCCTCTGCCTGGCCCAGACCCCATTTTGAATCACAGATCTGTCATATATTAGCTGTGTGTCATTAGGCAAATTGCTTAGCCTCTCTGATCCTTTATTTTCCTCAGCTCTCAAATGGGGATAATAATATTTGCCCTACAACGTTGTTAGGGTGGGATACAAGTTTGGAAGGCCCAGGTGTGATGGTTGGCACACAAAGGCTAATACTGGGATTCCAAGGAGTCCCATGTGTTGGGCCCATCCTGGCCCTCAGCTTGTATATCTTAGCACTCATTCAGCCCCATCCTGCCTCTCCCTGTAAAAGTGGCCGGAGGAGGGCCCCCGAACAGTCAAATTCACCAGTGGTCTTGCCCGTTTAGGGTGTTTCTGGGATCAGAGGGAAGAGGAGGATTAATGATTCCAGAACTATAAAAAGTCCTCAATTTCCACCTTTCTGGTCTTACTCTTGGAATCCAGGGTCGCCATTAGCATTAGGGAATATGGAGGAACCCCCTTTTCGGGCTTGTAGAAACCCACAGATGCATTTCTCAGGGGCTGGGCCATGTGTGCATTCTTCCCCAGTCTCCTTCCCACTCCCACTGGTGGTGGCCTGGCCTTATCTTTGGCTGGACTCATTGTTATAATGCATGCCACTGATGAAGTGCTCACTATGTTGAGTCTCTGTGCTGAAGAGTCCACTTCTTCCTTGCTCTGGGACTTTGGGTAAGGTACTTAAACTGTCTGGGTCTCTGTTTCCTCATCTGTAAAATGGGGATGAGAGTGTCACCTTCCCTATAGGTTACTATGGGATCAAATGCGTTAATACACTTGACACTCTCAGAACAGTGCCTGCTGCATAGTAGGGCTTCGTATTCGTGGTTCTAATATCCTGGGACATAAGGATTGTTACCTGAGATTCTGTAATACACCTAAGGCCACAGAGCTGTTGATTTGAGAGTGAGGGTTCCAACCCAGGTTTGCAGACTAAAGCCAGGTCACTCAACCATTACCCCAAACTGCTTCCAAGCCATGCCCACCCCCTCCCCAGCTGTCTCCCCATGCCCCTGTGCCCCGGCTCCATCCATTGCCTGATGAGCAATGCAGACATTTCCCTCTTCTATTGAAAATCCTATCCCTGTCATTGCCATAGAACCTAAGAGTCTGGAAAAGGCATTCCCTAACTACCCTCAGCCCCCTGCTCTCCGGCCTCGTGGGCCTCTCAAATGTGCCTCCTCTGGCGCTTGCTTCTGGCTTGGGCTTCTGTGATGCTTTCCTGGTCCTCACCAGCATCTCATCCCTTCATGGCCCATGGTCCCATCTGTGTTGCACGGCACTTAGTTTGTGCCCCGAGTCACCACACCCCATAGCTGGTGTCAGAGTCAACAATGTCTGTCCCCTTTTCCTCCCGAAGGCAGGAGCTGTTTCTCCTTCCTCTCCTACCTCCAGCGCGTGGTGTGTATTGGATGGATGGATGGATGGATGGACGGACGGACGGACTTGCTTCTTAGGAAGGAAGACAATTGGCTGGACCAGTTAGGTCTCTTTCCTACAGCTTTTTGAAGTTGCTTTTTAAAGTTACAATTAGAGCTGGAAGGGACTCCTTCAAGCAGGAAGTTGCTGAGGGAGCCAGGGACTAAGAAACACCATTTCACTCTTGTACCTGAAAGAGCTTTCTCGGCTTGGAGTGGGAAGTCGCAGGCTGCTGTCCCCAACTCTGCTGGTTTTAGAGAAACATAGGCGGTGCAGCTCCCCCATTCACCGACACTACTTTAGGGCAGATTCTTTTAGTTTTCTTTGGGCAGAGAGGAAGCTCGGGGCTGCGGACTGTCATGGGTGGCCATGTGTGCAGCTCCAGCACCCCGGATTGGCCAGGATTGAGGGAGCTGACTGTGGTGGAGCTGCACCCATGGCAAAGGGCAAGGGCCCAGGGTTGGCTCAGGTGGGTGGTCTTGGGCTGGCCTGAAGGGAGCCAGAGTGGGCATTTGGCCACCAGGAGAGAGGGTGAAGGCAAATCAAAAAATAAGAGTTGCATCAGGGGATTTTGGCTTTTGAACCTAAAGCCAATTTTTAAAAAATGTTCACGTTTCTTTGGCTCTTTGAATATTTAACAAATAGTTATATGTGATGTAAGCCTAAATTGTGAAAAATCTATGATTATGAAGAGTTAGGGCTTGAGTAGCACGCCCCATCTGGCTCCCAGATGTCATCCAGAAGGTCACCAGGATGGGCCGGACGCAGTGGCTCATGCCTGTAGTCCCAGAGATTCAGGAGGCCAAGATGGGAGGATTGTTGGAGGTCAGGAGTTCAAGACCAGCCTGGGCAACAGAGTAAGACCCAACGTAAAATTATTAGCTGGACCTGTCGGCACACGCCTGCAGTCCCAGCTACTCGGGAGGCTGAGGTGGGAGGATCGCTTGAGCCCAGGAGTTCGAGGCCGCAGTGAGCTATGATGGCACCACTGCACTCCAGCCTGGGTGACAAAGCGAGACTCTGTCTCTAAATAAATAAACAAACAAACCCAGGATGGCTAAATAGTAGCAAGCAGAGCCTTACTGGCAGGACCAGTCTGTGGCGTGTACCGAAGGTGACATCCAGGGAGAGGGGAAGGACAGGTCGGGTTTTATGCCTCATGGGGCCTGTATCACACAATGGAGTCACAGATTCAGCAGGTCTGGGGGGAAAGCTATAAATATTTCCAAGGGGGATTGAACGCATGGGCAGTAGGCAAACATGTAACGTGCATCCCATGTCCACTTGGGGGTGAGGTTCTAGCATTGGCTTTTGACATCAGAAAGTGAGCCACAGGGCACAAAGTTTGTGCACAGCCTGTCGGTGCTGAAGCCGGCCCGGGGTCTGCAGTGTTATGAGAGCCGGTAGGGCCGGCCCTCTGTCCCAGCAGAGCTGTGATGGTCTGGGTTGTAAATCAGAGTTAGGAGGGGTCTGACAACTTGCCTGTTAGTGCAGAGTTTAGCCCCAGTGTGATTTGTCCTGCAGCCCAGGAATCTAGGGGCTTGCCTGCTCACTGAGCTTAGACCCTGGAGCCCAGGGAGCTCTTAGTTGACAGAAGCTCTTAGTTGAGTCCTTTTGGTCTCAGATCACACTGGTAACGCTCCTGCCAAGCAGCCCCAGTCAGAGGCCCAGCCTACTGCCAGAAGCTGCCTGTCAAACCGCAGCTTAGGGGGTTTAAAAGGAAATTAAACCCCTCTTCAAGACCACATAGATTAACCTCTAGTTGGGAGGTGACCACAAATCTTATCAAGGGAAATTGTCTAGACGTTTCGAGGCGCTCTAGGATGGGGACCTGCTCAATCTTTCTAGAAAGGCCCACGGCTGCAGGGGCCCGGCTAAGGGGCCACCTCTGCCCCAGAAGAGGAAAGCTGTGTCCTTCCCCTGTGCCCACTGGGACTGACTTGGAGCCCTAAGGAAGGATTTGTTCCTGCGGGAATCAAGTTCCCTCAGGCCACACCAGCCTGGGAATCAAAACCGGATTGCAGTGACAAAATAGAGCGTCTCTGGCTCTGCGCCTACCCTGTTCTCGCTGTGCCCCCAGTGCTCTCAAAGCTGCGTCCTTCCCTGCCTGCCTCCCTCCGGCCCAGCAGCGGCGCTGGGACCCCTCTCCAGTCACCCTGGCCTGCCCTCCTTCCCTCCATGCCTGGGCCTCATGGCTGCAGAGGCCAGAAAGTGGAGTGGCCCCTGTGTCACAAGTCCCGCAGGGCCGGGGAGAGGAGGGAGGGGTGCAGGAAGCCTGGGAGCACCCACCCTTCAGGGCTCAGGACAACCCCACTCCTGGGCAGTCCCCAGCCCTGGCAGCGACAATCCTGGGCCCTGCCCAGCACCGCACGGCACTGCCAAGGCGGAGCTGGACACATGCCCACGGGGTAGAGTTTGATTTGGGGGCCATTTTTGCCACTTTCTAGAATGACGTTTTCTCAAAATTCAGACTGTCATTCAAATAATAGTTTCTGACTGTGATGAAAAGAAAAAGACAACGTGCTTCCCAAACTAAGAGTATTCAAAGACTTTTTGAGTTCCTGTAATAATACACCAATTTCCCTTAGATTTAGTTCTGTTTCTTATATCTCCTTAGATCTAGAACAGTTTATTCTCTGTATTTTGGGTGAAAGAAAAGTGTTCCCCAGCACTTGGGGAGGCCAAGGCAGTGGAGGTCAGGAGTTCGAGACCATCCTGGCCAACATAGTGAAACCCCATGTAGTAGGGTCTTTAGTGGAGACATCTCTACTAAAAGTACAAAATTTAGCCAGGTGTGGTGGCGGGCGCCTGCAATCCCAGCTGCTCAGGAGGCTGAGGCAGGAGAATCACTTGAACCCGGGAAGTGGAGGTTGTAGTGAGCTGAGGTCAAGACACTGCTGGGTAACAAGAGCAAAACTCCATCTCAAAAAAAAAAAAAAAAGAAAAGAAAGGAAAAGTGTTCCCCACTCTAATGTTTTGAATGGTTTCATATTTTCCATGTAAATCTTTGATCCATTTGGAATTTATCCTATTATTATATGTTGTGAGGCGTGGATTCAATTTTATATTTTCCCAAATGGCTGGCTGGTTGTTCCAACACCACTTATTAAAAGGTTCATCTTTCCCACATCTTAGTTAAAGGTTCACATTGATTACTTATCATATGATAACTGTCATGATTACTTGGGTCTTCTTCTGGACGTTCTAATGTGCTGTGTTGGTTTGTAAACCTCTGCACACGCCACTCCTACCCGGCTTCAGTTACAGAAGCTGCCGAGCCGTTTCAGTGCTTAGCAGGCACACGCACCGCATTTCACCACGTTTCTCTTCAGGGTTTTCCTGCTTACCCTTGCTTTAATTCCCCCCATATGAATTTTAGAATAAATATACTTAATTTCAGGAAAAAAGTCTGTAAATTACGAATTCACTTGGGAGAAATGACTTCTTCTGATGTTGTTGATTGATCTTATCCAAGAAGAGGATATGTCTTTTTATGTATTAAATCTACTTTTGTGTCTTTCAGAAGCGTTTTGAAGTTTTTCTTATAAAAGTTTTACACAATTCTTGTTGAGTTTGTGCTGAGAGACTTTTTCGTTTCTACTGGAAGTGGGATTTTCTCTTCCATTATATCTTTTAGCAGGCTATTACAGGACTATGTGAAGGCTGGTGATTTTTATGTTCATTTTACATCTTGCTATCTTACTAAATTCTCTCCTTGTTTTTTAGGTGTTTGTCTATTGAATCTTTTGTATTTTCCTAGTATGCAATGACATTATCTGCCAATAGGGATATTTTCTGTTTTCTTTCCAATGCTTGTCTTTTTGTTGCTCTCTCTTGTCTAGTTATATTGGCTAATAATTCCAGGGCAATATTCAGTGGTAGAGGCATAGTGAGGATCCTTAATTTATTCCTGATGTTAAATGGAAATGTGTTATTTTATTTATTTATTTATTTAGACACAGGGTTTCACTCTGTCACCCAAGCTATGGTACAGTGGCACAGTCTTGGCTCCCTGCAACCTCTGCCTCCCGGGTTCAAGCGATTCTCCCACCTCAGCCTCCTGAGTAGCTGGGACTACAGGTGCGTGCCACCACGCCTGGCTAGTTTTTTTGTATTTTTAGTAGAGATGAGGTTTTTCCATGTTGGCCAGGCTAGTCTCGAACTCCTGGTCTCAAGTGATCCACCTGCCTCGGCCTCCCAAAGTGCTGGGATTACAGGCATGAGCCACTATGCCCAGCCTGATTTTATTTTAAAATAGAGACAGGGTCTCACTCTGTCACCCAGGGTGAAGTACAGTCGCATGATAATGGCTCACTGCAGCTTTGAACTCCTGAGCTCAAGCAATCCTCCTGTCTTAGCCTCCTAAGTAGCTGGGACTACAGGTGTGTACCTGTGCACCATGCCTGGCTCATTTAAAACAATTTTTTTTTATAGAGACAGAGTCTCTCTATGTTGCCTAGGCTGGTCTGGAACTTCTGAGCTCAAATGATTCTCCTGCCTCAGTCTCACAAAGTGCTGAGATTACAGGTGTGAACCACCAGCTGTGTGATACTGTGGTATAACAAAAAATTTTTTTTGGTCTTCATCCCCAGTTCCTGGCCCAGAGCTCCTAAAACCCTTAGAGTTTCGGAGTGACTGGGGAAGGAGAATTGTGTTCTGTAATTCATTATAAGGTCCTTTCAGCCATACCCAAGTGTATGCTGATAAGGATAGGGGCTGGTTGCCAGAGGAACCAACAGTATGACAAGAAGGTTTGGGAGGGGAGAGGGCTAGAGACTGAGTTAATCATCAGTGGCCAATGATTTAGTCAGTGCATCTTTCTACACCAACAACCAGTTCTTCAATTCTTCAGACACCAACTGGATGTCCTATGATTCAATTCAATTCTGAAACTAACTACCTGCAGTTGGCATCAGACATTGCAGGTGAAGGGCTCGGCCCTGCAAGCCTGCCTCAGCTGCCCCCACTTCAGACATCAATCATAGATCATAGAGATTGCAGTGAGCTGAGATCGCACCATTGCACTCCAGCCTGGACAACAGAGTGAGACTCCGTCTCAAAAAAAAAAAAAAAACCAAAACTAAGTGAATAGAAGATCCAGTTAAAAACAAAAAGACTTTCAGACTGGGTAAAAAATGGAGCAAAAGAGCAAAACTCCATCTCAAAATAACAATAATAATAACAATAATATCTAATAAAGACAAGAATATTTTGTAATGTAATGGAACCTTCACAGAAACCTTAATTGATGAGATTTAGAGAACTTGCAGGTTGGTGAATGCATCCCCGTGCCAGGAGAGTAGCATACCCCAAAACTCTGCAAGAACAGAAGCTCCTGAGCTGGGGACCCTCCCAAACCTCACCCTATGTACATCTTTATCTGACTATTTATTTTCATTCTTTTTTTTTTTTTTTTTAGACGGAGTCTTGCTCTGTCACCCTGGCTGGAATGCAGTGACATAATCTCAGCTCACTGCACCTCTGCCTCCTGGGTTCAAGCAGTTCCCTGCCTCAGTCTCCTGAGTAGCTGGGATTATAGTCGCCCGCCACTACGCCTGGCTACTTTTTGTATTTTTAATAGAGATGGTGTTTCACCAGTTCAAGATGGCTGGTCTTGAACTCCTGACCTCATGATCAACCCGCCTTGGCCTCCCAAAGTGCTGGGATTACAGGTGTGAACCACCACACCTGGCCTTTTTTCATTCTTGATAATATATTTTGTAATAAACCAGTAAATGTAAGTAAATTGTTTTTCTGAGTTCTGTGAGCCATTATAGCAAATTATTACACCTGAGGAAGGTATCACAGGAACCCCCCCACAGTGTTTAGCCAAGTTAGTCAGAAGTGTTGGAGGGCCTAGGACCTATGATTGGTGTCTGAAGTGGGGGCAGCTGAGGCAGGCCTGCAGGACTGAGCCCTTAACCTTCAACGTCTGATGCCACCTCCAGGTAGTTAGTTTCAGAATTGAATTGAATCATATGACACCGAGTTGGTGTCTGAAGAATTGAAGAACTGGTTGTTGGTGTAGAAAGATGCACATATCTGGTGTCAGAAGTGTGAGTAGGGAAACAGTTTTCCTTTAGAATCCCTCCAGCATTTCCCTGCTAAGTAAATGTCCCGTCTCATACCTAGTACCTCTTTCACCTTAAACTTTACTTTGATTGTAATTAGTGCAGTTATACTAGTCACCTCTTGGTTGGTGCTTGCATGATCTTTTACCATCCTTTTGCTTTTAGCCTTTCTGTATCCTTATGCTTTAGAGATGTCTTTTGTCAATACAGTATATATGGGCTTTGCATTTTTTACATAGTCTGAAAGCCTTTTTGTTTTTAATTGGACCTTCTATTCACTTAGATTTTTTTTTTTTTTTTTTGACACGGAGTCTTACTCTGTTGCCTAGGCTAGAGTGCAATGGCATGATCTCAGCTCACTGCAACCTCCAGCTCCCAGGTTCAAATGATTCTCCTGTCTCAGCCTCCCAAGTAGCTGGGACTACAGGCATGCACCACCACACCCACCTAATTTTGTATTTTTAGTAGAGACAGGGTTTCTCCATGTTGGTCAGGCTGGTCTCAAACTCCCAACCTCAAGTGATCTGCCCGCCTCAGCCTCCCAAAGTGCTGGGATTACAGGTGTGAACCACCATGCCCAGCCTGGTTTTTCTTGATTGTAGTTGGCTGGTAGTGAATTATTCTGCTTTTGATATTTGAAAATATTATTTGTCTTTATTCTTGAATATTATTATTATTATTATTTTGAGATGGAGTTTTGCTCTTGCTGCCCAAGCTGGAATGCAGTGGTGCGATCTCGGCTCACTGCAACCTCCACCTCCTGGGTTCAAGTGATTCTCCTGCCTCAGCCTCCCAAATAGCTGGGATTACAGGCGTGTCCCACCATGCCCAGCTAATTTTTTTGTATTTTTGGCCATGCTGGCCAGGCTGGTCCCGAATTCCTGACCTCAGGTGATCCACCCGCCTTGGCCTCTCAAAGTGCTGGGATTACAGACTTGAGCCACCATGCCCAGCAAATGATATTATTTTTTAACTTTGAATTTTTTTTTTTTTTTTTTTTTTTTTGAGACGGAGTCTCGCTTTGCCGCCCAGGCTGGAGTGCCGTGGCCGGATCTCAGCTCACTGCAAGCTCCGCCTCCCGGGTTCACGCCATTCTCCTGCCTCAGCCTCCCAAGTAGCTGGGACTACAGGCGCCCGCCACCTCGCCCGGCTAGTTTTCTGTATTTTTTAGTAGAGACGGGGTTTCACCGTGTCGGCCAGGATGGTCTCGATCTCCTGACCTCGTGATCCGCCCGTCTCGGCCTCCCAAAGTGCTGGGATTACAGGCTTGAGCCACCGCGCCCGGCCAACTTTGAATTTTTAAATAACTTCAGAATGACGAAAAGTGACAAAAGTAGTACTGAGAGTTCCTATATACTCTTCATGCAGTTTCCTGTCATATAAATACGTGATAGAACCATAGCGCAATTATGAGAATCAGTGTTCATTATGAAGATTAACACTGATGCTGTATTGGTAACTAATTCAACCTATTTGAATTTCATCCATTGTCCTGCTAATATTTTCCTGGACCAGGATACAACCCAGGATCATGCCTTGTGTTTTGCCATCCTGCCTCTTTAGTCTTCTTTAATCTGGGACAGCTCCTCGGTCTTTGTTATTCATGACTTTGACACTTTTGAAGAGTTCTAGCTAGTTATTTTGTATAATTCCCCTCAGTTTTCTTTTTTCTGATGCTTTTTTGTGATGAAATTCAGGTTCTACATTTTTGGCAAGAATACCACGAAGGGCTGTTGTGCCATTCTCAGTGCATCATGTCAGAAGGCACAGGCTTCATTACTGGTGATGTTCACTTTGCTCACTTAACTGGTTAACTGGTTAGAGTGGCATGTTTTAGTTTTCTTCACTATAAGGAGACTAGTTTCCCTTTATAAGTAATAAGTATTTTGTGGGAGAAACTTTGAGACCATGTGTGTTTGTCATCTATTGCTGTGTAACAAATTACCCCCAAATTTGCCCTTCTTATGCTTTTAATTTCAGGTTTTCTACAGTTTCACCTTCCCTCCCCTTTTTATAGTCTGGCTTGACTTGGTGCCCTGAAGTAGAAGAACCACAAGTAGCATCTGGGTGCCATAAGAAAGAGCCATGCAGGACAGGAGGAATTGGGCGGAGGGTGGCAGTGGGGGCAGGAGAGGCTTGCACAGAGGGCAGACCACTTGCTGCATCCGGGGCCCCTTGGCACAGCATCTGTGACAGTCGTGGCCCATCTTGATCCAGACTCAAGCTGGAAAGGCTGTGCCTGGTTCCTCTCAATACTCAGGACTATTCACGTGACTGTCACCTCCACTGTCACCTCAGGGTTGAAGTAACCCAGGGAGTCTCTTCCTCATCACAAAAAGAGCCAAAACCATTCTTATTATTCATTTTTATTATTATCATAGTTATTACCTGGAAGTCTCTCATCTAAAGTTCATCATCTGACCCAATTTAATTAATGTCAGGGCTCAGGCAGGTCAACCCATGATTATTTTCGTGTTTATTCAAGTAGAATTTTTGTTTGTTTGTTTCTGAGGCAGGATCTTGCTCTGTTACCCAGACTGGAGTTCAGTGGCACAATCTCGGCTCACTGCAGCCTCCACCTCCCAGGCTCAAATGATCCTCCCACCTCAACCTCCTGAGTAGCTGGGACTGCAGGAGTGTGCCACCACACCTAGCTAATTTTTTCCTATGTTTTGTAGAGACGGGGTCTCGCTATGTTGCCTAGGCTTGCTCAGGGAGATTTTTGTTGTAGACAGTAAGCAACACGAGTATTTGCTATTCAGTGACACATTAAGCTCAGTTAAAGGCCCTCTCTATCTCCTTCAGTTCTGCTCTGATCTTAGTTATTTCTTGTCTTCTGCTAGCTTTTGAATTTGTTTGCTCTTGCTTCTCCAGTTCTTTTAATTGTGATGTTAGGGTGTTGATTTTAGATCTTTCCCACTTTCTCCTGTGGACATTGTACGCTATAAATTTCCCTCTAAACACTGCTTTAGCTGTGTCCTAGAGATTCTGGTACGTTGTGTCTTTGCTCTTATTGGTTTCAAATAACTTATTTCTGCCTTAGTTTCATTATTGTTAGAAGTAAGGCTCGGAGTCATAAGGAAAAATAAACATTAAGACAAAGGATTTCTCAGCAAAGCAAATTTACTTCTGTGCAGAAGGGTACCTCCCATATGGCTGGTTGCCACAAGGGCACTTAGAACAAAGGAGAGTAGAAGCTTTTATTCCTGACGCGACTCCTGCCCCTGTGTCCTTCCCCCATTGCCTGGGGTCAGGCTGCACAATTTAAATTAGACCCAACTGGCTAAACATTTAAACTTTCTTGGATAAGGTGGATGCATAATGGGAGAGAGGGGAGAGGAGGAAGGAGTCCTCTGCGGGGAACTAGAGAGCCAGTATTTTCCTAAATAAGGAAAGGAATGTGAGCTGTTGTTGATAATGCCACTGGTGCTGTGGCATGCCTGAGCATGTAGTAAAGTCAGAAAGAAGAAAAGAAGAAGCAAGGTGGGGGGCAGTACTTGGAATTAAAGAATAAAAGGTTGAGCAGGCTGTCTGAAGAGAAACTTTGCCATATCTCACAGTTATTGACCTAGTAGTCATTCAGGAGCAGGTTGTTCAGTTTCCATGTAGTTGTGTGGTTTTGAATGAGTTTCTTAATCCTGAGTTCTAAACCTGCGTGTTCTGCACCTGTGTCCCAGAACTTAAAGTACAAAACAAAAAACAAAAGGAAAAAAAAAAGAAAAGAAAAGAAAAGAAAAAAGTCCTGTCTATTCTAGGGGTTACTGTTTCGCACAAGTGCTGATCTCAAAATCACGGCAGGCCTTGAACTGTGGCGTGGTACTAGTAAGAGGCTACTGCTTTTAAGTTCAGCAGATTCTCACTGGGCTCCATGCGGAGCAGGGCCCCCAGCCTCCTGCTCACTCCAGGGAACCCTGGGCAGCCGCCATGTGCTGACATAGGTGGGCAGTGGGGCTGAGGTGGATCCTGAGGCAGGTGGCAGGGGACATGGAGCAAACATGCCCAGGTCTTCAGGTCCTGCTGTACAAAATGTCGTTGGTGTTGTCTTTATTTTATTTTAACTTTTTTAGAGATGGAGTCTTGCTCTGTTGCCCAGGCTGGAGTGCAGTGATGCAATCATGGCTCCCTGCAGCTTCAGCTTCCTGGGCTCAAGCACCTCCCACCTCAGCCTCCCAAGTAGCTGTGACCACAGGCATGCACCACCACACCCAGCTTTTTTTTTTTTTTTGGTAGAGATGGGGTCTCACTATGTTGCCCAGGCTGGTCTCAAACTCCTGGGTTCAAGTGATCCCCCTGCCTCAGCCTCCCAAAGTACTGGGATTACAGGTGTGAACTACTGCGCCTGGCCTGGCATTGTCTTTAGTGTTTTTTGAATGTAGAAATGTTGATAAAGGTCTTGCCCTCAGGCTTTGTAACCCAGAGTTTCCTACAAAGCCGGCTGTCACTCCCTGCCTTCCATCCTGCACTCAAGGTTTTGGGGGAACCTAGAACATTCTAGAACCGATCAACTCTTTGCCTTTAGTTCAACACAGATTAGGCTCACTTTTGAGGGAATGTTCTTAAAATGCTGCTCCCTGGTTTGGTCCCTGGCAACAAAACTGAAATCTGTTTTATTTTGATTTTTGAGATGGAGTCTCACTCTTTCGCCCAGGCTAGAGTGCAGTGGCACGATCTTGGCTCACTGCAACCTCTGCCTCCCAGGTTTAAGCAATTTCTCTGCCTCAGCTGCCTGAGTAGCTGGGATTACAAGTGTGTGCCACCACGCTCGGCTAATTTTTGTGTATATATATATATTTTTTTAGTAGAGATGGGATTTCACCATATTGGCCAGGGTGGTCTCCAACTCCTGACCTCAAGTGATACACCCACCTTGGACTCCCAAAGTGCTGGGATTACAGGCGTGAGCCACTGTGCCCAGCCCTGAAAGCTGTTAGAAGGAGATGCCTGTGAGGAGTTGAGCTCATCAGAACTGGATTTTTTATTTGCTTCCTTACTCAAAAGTCGTAGCTGTTTATGCTTTGGGGGTAATAGTTCTGCTTAGTACAGTAAACAATTATTTAATGCCTACTGTCATGTTACCCTGAGTCTAAGATAATTATCAATGGTAAGATGGACCATGAATTTATTATAACAGCTTTACAGGAAAAATTAAAAGAAACACCGTGGCATAAATAGACCCATTGATTGTAAGACTGGTTCTAATATTAGAATCATTGTATTGTGAAAAAGGTGTGCTTTTGAGAGTTGAGGGAAGAAGATATGTGTGGTGAGGGAAAAGAGCAAGAGTAGCAATAAAAATATGAATTCTCAGTGTTAAAACCCATTTACGCCTAGTGTTCCATTATTGGAATGCTAAGCATGTGGGAGTTATTTATATCCTACTGCTCAAGGTCATCGCCAAGGTCTGATTGCCTCAGGCATAAATGGGTTAAGAACTCTTGCTTTGTTTGATGGCATTTGATATGTAGACTCCTTCATGCTCTTACCACCCTTTCCCATGAGTCCCCAAAGTCTATTGTGTCATTCTTATGCCTTTGCACCCTCATAGTTTAGCTCCCACTTTTGAGTGAGGACATACAATGTTTGGTTTTCCATTTCTGAGTTACTTCACTTAGAATAATAGTCTCCAGTCTCGTCCACGTTGCTGCAAATGTCATTAATCCATTCCTTGTTATGGCTGAGTAGTATTCCATCGTATATATATGCCACAGGTTCTTTATCCACTCATTGATTGATGGGCATTTGGGTTGGTTCCACTTATCTAGTTATTTTTGTAGAATAAATTCCTATAGGTAGAATTACTAAAAAGTGTATGCATGTTTACACTATAATGCATATTTCAAAGAGCCCTCCTGACAGGGTTGTACCTTTCTCTAGATAGTATATCAGAATGTCCATTTCTATTTCAGCATGTACATTTCCCTCCCTCTTGTCATTTTTGCTTGAATGTACATACACTGCTTGTGATAGGAGCCTCTATTTACATGTTTGTCATTTTTCCTATTAGGTTGTTCCTCTTTTTCATTGATTTTTTTCATTATCTTAAAATTATGAAATATCTAGTACATGTAAAAAGGTATGAACACTCTACACGTAGACTTATTTACTCATCAAACACTTAAAGATAACATTACGCATGCAGCCGAAGCCGCTTCTTACTGATTTTTCAGGCGCCTTTTACTTATTAATCACCCTTTGGCTGTTTTGTATATTACAGATATGTTTCCTAGTTTGCCCTTTGTCTTTTCGTTTGTCTGTGATGTCTTTGACATATGAACATTATATGTTTTTATGTAATTATAAAGAATATGGTTTCCTTTATAGTTTGTGATTTTTCTGTCAGACTAAGAAGAACCTCTTTGCTCCAGGATAGTAGAAACACTCTCCAATATTTTTCTCGACGTTTAAAACCTTGTTTGCATTTAAATGTTCTATCTATTTGGAATAGACAGTATGTGTGTATGTGTGTTGAGATAAAAATGTAACTTTATATTACCAAGAAAATGGAGCATTGAGGTTAGAATAAACTTACCAAGTTGGTAATTTGAAAATATATTGCCTTAATGAATGCATTTCTGGTACAGGTTGAACCTTCCTCATCCAAAAACTTGAAATATGTAATGCTCCCAAATCCAAAACTTTTTGAGTTCCAATATGATGCCACAGAGGAAAAATTCACACCTGACCTCATGTAACCTCATGTAAGTGCAGTCAGAATTTCTTCATGCACATAATTATTTAAAATATTGTATAAGATTATCCTCAGGCTATGGGTAATAGGTGTATATGAAACATAGATGAATTTTCTGTTTAGGCTTGTGTGGGTCTCATCCGCAGGATATCTCATTATGCATTTGCAAATATTCCAAAATCAGAAAAAATCAGAAATCTGAGACACTTCTGTTTCCAAGCATTTTGGAAGAGGGATACTCAATTTGTATTACTGGAGAGGTTGAACCTCTTCATTCTGTTTTTCTTGAGTTCTCTCTTTGAAATGTTTTATTATACAAAAGTAGAGTAATGTAATGAATTTATCTGTATTCATGACTTAGCTTCAACAATTGTCAACTTAATAATTCATCTCTATCTCTACCACTCCCCACTCTGTATTATGTTGAAGCAAATCTCAACATGTTATTTTATCTGTAAGTATTTCAGTATGTGTCTCTAAAATATAAGCAAGGGCTTTAAAGAAATATAATCATAATACCATTATCATACCTTAAGATATAATTGTTTTATTTTTTATTTTTATTTTAAGCTCTGAGGTACATGTGCAGTATGTGCAGGTGTGTTACACAGGTAAACGTGTGCCATGGTGGTTTGCTGCACCTGTCAACCCATCACCTAGGTATTAAGCCCAGCATGCATTAGCAATTTGTCCTGATGCTCTCCCTCCTTTCACCCACCACCCCCAACAGGCCCCAGTGTGTGTTGTTCCCCTCCCAGTGTCCATGTATTCTCATTGTTCAGTTCCCACTTATAAGTGAGAACATGTGGTGTTTGGTTTTCTGATCCTGCGATAGTTTGCTGAGGATAATGGCTTCCAGCTACATTCATGTCCCTGCAAAGGACATGATCTTGTCCCTTTTTATGGCTGCATAGTATTCCATGGTGTAAATGTACCACATTTTCTTTATCTAGTCTATCACCGATGGACATTTGGGTTGATTCCATGTCTTTGCTATTGTGAATAGTGCTGCAATGAACACATGCATGCATGTATCTTTATAATCAAATTATTTATATTTCTCTGGGTATATACCCAGTAATGGGATTGCTGGGTCAAATGGTACTTCTGATTCTAAATCTTTGAGGAATCACCACACCATCTTCCACAATGGTTGAACTAATTCACATTCCCACCAACAGTGTAAAAGCCTTCCTATTTCTCTTCAACTTTGCCAGCATCTCTTGTTTCCTGACTTATTAATAATCGCCATTCTGACTGGCGTGAGATGCTATCTCACTGTGAGTTTGATAGATACAATTGTTTAATATGATCACATATTAGATCAGTGTTCAAATTTCTCATTGTCTTATAAATGTCCAAATAAGTTTCATATGTTGGAATTGGTTAATATAGCTCTAAATCTCTTTAATTTCATAGATGCCTTTCTATCTCTTCTTTTTCCTGCAATTTATTTTGAATACATTATTTTTAATTTATTCTTTATTCTGTAGAATCTCCTGGAGTCTGGATTTTGCTGATTGCATCTTCATGGTGGTGTTTCACATGTTTCTTTTTCTTCTGGTTTTTTAGAAGATTGGTAGTTGGATCCAAAGCATTGTTTATATTCATATGTGACTTTTTGGGGTCAGTTCTATAGGGAATACTGATCTCACTCCCTTTCCCCCAATATTTTATTATAAAAAATTTCAAACATACAACAAAATGGAAAGATCTGTATAGTGAACACTAATATACTTACCATCTTGATCACAGAATTAGCATTTTTCTATATTTACTTTATCACATTCTATTCATCTCTCATCTCTTTATCCATCCCTCAACCTTCTTATTCTTTTATGTTTCAAGTAAGTTTAAGATATCAGTAGAGTTCACCTATAAACACCTCAGCGTGCATATCATTAATTAGAGTTCACATTTATTTATGGTTTTTGTTTTTTAGGTAAAATATATAGAGAGTGAAATGCACAAATATTAAGTGTACATTTAATGTGCATTGACCTTTGTAACCAACACCTGTCAAGATACATAAATTGTCATTACCCTAGAAAGATTCCTCACCCTCCTACTGAGTCCCTGCCTACAACACTCAGAGGCAACCACTATTCTGATATTTTCACCACAGATTAATTTTGCTTCTTCTGAAACTTCATATACTGGAAAACAAGTAGCATGAGAACAGGTTTAAAACCAACCATTTTACTAACTACACTAAATGTAACTGAAATAAAAACTCCATTTAAAAGGTAGAGATTATCAGACTAGATAGAAGAGCCAGATTAAACGTATGCTGTTTACAAGAGACATGCTTTTGGCATAAAGACAGAGTAATGAATTAAATGAAGGAAAAGAATATAATATCACGCAAATACTAACTATAGGAAAGCCAATCCGGCTTTCCTATAGTTATATCAGATTACCGGATATAAAGGAATATTAACAGAAACAATGAAGGAGCATTTTATAATGATAAAGACCAATATGACAAGGAGATGTAACAATCTTAAATGTATATGTACCTAATAATAGCTTCAGAAAACATGAAGCAAAACCCAACAGAACTGTAGGGAGAAATTTCCACACCCACAGTTAGAGTTGGAGATTTTAGAAATCCTCTTTCCATAATTGATACAGCTAGTACTCAGAAAATTAGTAAAGACAACAAAGGTTTGAACAATCCTATGACCAGTTTAACCTATTTATCATTTATAAAACACTACACCTGGCCGGGCGTGGTGGCTCACGCCTGTAATCCCAGCACTTTGGGAGGCTGACACGGGTGGATCACGAGGTCAGGAGATCGTGACCATCCTGGCTAACATGGTGAAACCCTGTCTCTACTAAAAATACAAAAAATTAGCCAGGTGTGGTGGCAGGCACCTGTAGTCCCAGCTACTCGGGAGGCTGAGGCAGGAGAATGGCGTGAACCTGGGAGGCAGAGCTTGCAGTGAGCCGAGATCACGCCACTGCACTCCAGCCTGGGAGACACAGCGAGACTCCGTCTCAAAAAAAAAAAAAAAAAAAAAAAAAAAGAAAAACAGTACACCTAAAGGATATCAAATTCTTTGAAAAGGATTTTAAAATTTGTGAAATACAGCTATAACAGTGCATAGAGGGAAACAGCTTTGAATACATATGTGAAATAAGAAGAAAAGTTTAACATCAAAGGTCCATAAAGCTAAAAATGAAGAGCAAATTAAAGCCAAAATAAGTAGAAGGAAGATAATAGTAATATGAGCAGAAATTAGTAAAATAAAAAAAAATGGGCTCAAACTCTTGGCCTCAAGCCACTCTCCCACCTCAGTCTCCCAGAGTACTGGGATTACAGGTGTGAGCCACAGCATCCAGCCTATACAATGGCCACAGAAGAAATAGGAAGTCTGAATTGCCCTGTATCTGTTGAGAAATTGAATTTGTAATTAAAAACCTTCCCACAAGAAAACACAAGGCTCAGATTGCTCACTGGTCAATTCTACCAAACACTTAAGAAATAAATAGTAACCATATTATGCAGATTCGTTTGGAAAATGAACAAGAAGGAAGTACTTCCCAATTAATTTTATGAGGCCAGCATATCCCTATTTTAGATAGTTTAATGCTTTAAATTTCATAACATTTTGAAATATTTAAAAAATTTAAGAAAATATGTGCAAAAATGTAAGACAATATCTACCTATACATTGAAAACTAAAACATTTTCATGAGAAAAATTATGGAAAACCTAAACTAATGGAAAGATATAGCATGTTTATGGGTTGGAAGATTCACAATTGTTAAGATATCTTTTCTCCCCACATTGATCTATGGATTCCACACAATCCCAGTGAAAATTCCAGGAGGCTTTTCTGTTGGATTTGACAAGGTGATTCTAAAATTTTTATAGAAATGCAAATTTTTATAGAAATGTTATGGAATATCCAAAACAATTTTGAAAAAGAACAAAGTTGGAGAAATTATACTACCTGATTTCAAGATTTACTACAAATATATAGCAATTGAGACTGCATGTAATGGTACAGAGACAGCAACTAGGTCATTGCCATGGAAGAGTGACTCCAGAAATAAATCTGTTTTTAGGTGGTCAATTGATTTTCAACAAATGTGCCATGGTAATTCAATGGGGGAAAGGATAGTCTTTTCAACAAATGGTGCTGAAACAACTGAAAATCCATAGGAAAAAATAAACTTCAACCATTATTTCACATCATGTATGAAAGCTAACTTGAAATGGATCCTTGGCCTAAATATAAGTGCTAAAACTATAAAATTTATAGAAAAGAACACAAAAGGCTGGGCACAGTGTTGACCCAAACAACATGAAAACAGGCTTACAAAAAGATTTATCCTAGCCAGGTGTAGTGGCGCACACCTGGGCCTACAGTCCCAGCTACTTGGGAGGTTGAAGCAGGAGAATCGCTTGAGCCCAGGAGTTTGAGGCTGCAGTGAGCTATGATTGCACCACCACACAGCCTCAGCAGCAGAGCAAGACCCTCTCTCTAAATAAAAGAAGAAAACATGGAAGAAAATACTTTTAGAAGAACTTTTACAACTTAGTAAGAAAAAGACAATCCAATTAAAAAGGAGGCAAGATACTTGTACATACGTTTCACAGCAAAAACAATATTAATGGCCAGTAAATTCTTAAGAAAGTGTTCAATATTATTTTGCATCAGTGATATGTATAAGAAATTAAAACCATAGTACTGTACTTTTTATGGTTTTAATATGCATTATAGCAGCATAGAGCCTATTATAGTCCGGGAGAATGGCTAAAATTAAACCCTGACAACAACAGGCTTTAAGGATGTAGAATCACACAATGCCATTGCATCGTCATGGGACCATATCAAGGTCCAACTGCCATGGGAAAACGCTTGGCAGTTTCCTATCATGGTCAACATTCACCTACCCTACAACCATCAACTTACTTCTAGATGTTTATGCAGACATACAAAGTAAAAAATATGGCTGGGTGTGGTGACTCATGCCTGTAATCCCAGCACTTTGGGAGGTTGAGGTGGGCAGATCACCTGAGGTTCAAGACCAGCCTGTCCAGCATGTATTTTTGTACTAAAAATACAAAAAAATTAACTGGGCGTTGGAGCGCAGACCTGTAATCTCAGCTACTCGGGATGCTGAGGTGGGAGAATTGAACACGGCGGGTGGAGGTTGCAGTGAGCTGAGATTGCACCACTGTACTCCAGCCTGGGCAACAGAGTGAGATCGTGTCTCTAAATAAATAAAGGAATAAAGTAATAAATATGTACGAAAGTAGTCTTTTCAAATTACTTATATTTATTATAGATTTAACACAACAAATGCAAAATTAACTAAGCTAAACCTGTTTTTACTACACATGTGACATACTGTGTGCATGCGTGTGACACAGGGTTTTGCTCTGTTGCTCAGGCTGGAGTGCAGTGGCTTGATCATGGCTCACTGCATTCTCGACCTCCTGGGCACAAGTGATCCTCCCACCTCAGCCTCCCGAGTAGCTGGGACTCTAGGCATGCACCACCACACCTGGCTAATTTTTGTAATTTTAGTAGCAATGGGGTCTAGTTGTGTTGCCCAGGCTGGTGCTCGAACTCCTGGGCTCAAGCGATCCCCCTGCCTCGGCCTCCCAAAGTGCTGGGATTGCAGGCGTGAGCCACCATGCCCGGCCCCCAGCATACACTTTTCTTTAAGGTAGGGGAGGGGTACGGGGAACCTTAGCGGCCTTGTGGGTACCACCTTTTAGTTGTGGATGCTCCTCCTCCAGGATGACCACGTAGGTCCCGAGGTGGATGGGGTCCCGTCCGGTCCTGCAGGAGGTACCCCAGGACACCAGGACGCTGCCTCTCTTGTCGGGGTTTGCAGTTTTCGTGGTCCTGTGTGGTGTGTCCTGCCTGGTTTGCATTTCAGAGAGAAAGAAGGAGAATGAAATAGGTTTAGTTCACAACCAATTTCAGGCCCACCATGTCTTCAGACATTATGAGGCTGAGGTTCCGGGTTCCAGCCATTATGAGGCTGAGGTTCCGGGTTCCAGCTGCACTTTGGATTACAAAGAAAGGGCGTTGTGGGGGTGGACAGGAAGGGAGTGGGTCTCCTCCAGTGAAGTTACAGCAAAGATCGGGAGGCTTTGGGGGCAGGCACGTGCTTCGGTTCCAGGATGCACTATTGTTATTACCTACTGTCTTAAATATCACCTTCTAGTTCACACGATCTCATTAACCTTCAGAACGGTCCAGGGAGGTAAGTCGGACTATTCCCGTTTTATAGATGAGGACCCCAGATTGGTCAAGTGGCTTGTCCTCTATCACACAGCCACAAAGTGGGAGGGCTGAGGCTCAAAACAGGTGTCCGTGAGCTTCACGGGTGGTAAGGCTGTGTCTACACTGCCGGCGCGTGCATCCCGGGGCTGCCCCTGCCACGCTCCCCGAGTGCACGGGGGATGCGGACCTGACAAGGCCATTGATCTTGCGGGAGCTTCCTGAACTACTCCAGCGTGAAAATCTTCCAGAAGGATTCTCCACAGGGCAATGAGGCAAGAAATTTACAGCTTAGCCTGACTAATGGACCAGGCAGTTAAGAGTTCTTTGCCAAGCTATGAGCATAATTTAAAGTCACCATGGCAGGAGGAAAGGCCCCATAACTCACATCCTTAAAGGGCTCTCAGAACAAGAGACACCCCGGATCATTGAAAATGTCCCCACTCCTCGCGCCAAAAGAGATCGGCACGTTTCTGGGTATTCTGGTCAAAGAACAGGGAGCCTCGATTAATATACACGGCAGAAAAAAGCGAAGAAAAGGCACACAGATCATATATTTCTGACTGACATTCCGTTTGTCATTTTCAGAGGGACTTGATATTTATTTAACCACATTCTCACTCGACATGCCCCCTCCCTACACCTTGTAAATGCCATCCTCTTTAGCCGAGTCATTTTTCATCACATAGAATTGAAACGTTGCCAGGAAGGCGATTTACGAGATTGTAGAAATGGTGCTAGAGAAAGCAGTGTGAAAAGAGGCCTAGAACGTAAAAGTAGAAGATGTAGTTTGATTCCTGGCCCTTTTGCCATGGGCTGTGTGATTTGAGGAACTTCCTCTGATCTCTCTGGACCTGTTTCCTCCTTTGTAAAAGAAAGAGTTTGGACACATTGTCCTCTCTGGTTTGAAAGTTCTGTGAATTCCTTGCAGTCGTGACAACCACAATCTTATCATTACTAAGCATCTGGAAGTAATACTCCCCTCTGAAACCCCCAGAGCATTTTATCTACATGTTAAAAAATGGTATTTATCACTTCGTACCTCAAGTTCTAGTTATTTACGAGCATTTCTTTTTTTCTTATTCCTCCCCAACTGGACTATGAGTGCTTTTGGCAGGCAGTCTTTTTCATCCTTGAATTCCCCAAGCCCCAGCACAGTATCTGGCCTGTGGGTGTCACCTAATAAAACTCAGAGTGTAAAGGAAAAGCAAACGAATGAGTGGAGATGGTCTCTGCTCACTCTGTCCTTAGGTGCGATGGCTTGATTTAGAGTTTTTCTTATGAAACATACATTCTTTCTGTTTGATATAATTTATGTGTTTCAACATGAGGAGTTAGAAATAGATTTCATTTTTGCAAGAGACTATTATTTTCGGAGAATCGTATCAAAATCTTCCCCTGTGGTGTCTCTTTTCTCCACCAGACTTTAAATCAAAGCAACATGGTCTTCAAGGATTCTGCAAGATACAGCTCCACAAATTCCATCTCGGTGGCTTTCTTCTCCCTCCTCCAGGTTGGTGGTTATTGTTCAAAAACAATCCTCCCTCTTACCGTGGACAGAATATGCCCACTGATGTTGGGCCTGAATACGTGGACTGGCTTAGGCCCATGCAATGGTAGCAAACGGCACGCAAGCGGAGGCCTTAGATGTGCTTGTGTGGTTTTCCTTGCCTCTTGTGTGTCTGCTTTTTATCCTGAAAAGAACTTAGAGAAGAGACAAGAACCTAAAATGCAGCCTAGATCAGCCCAGCACAGTCGACCTGCAACACAGTGATACAACTGTCAGGGGATACTGGGTGTTGGGACTGTCTGTCACACAGCATTGTTGCAGCAAGAATTAACCAATACCATTGCCAGCAGCAGCTGGTCCCAGGGTCTGCAGCAACCTCAATACTGGCTTCCACCGAAGAAAGAGTTCCACTGAGGGGCATAAGACAGAGGGAGAGCCCGAGGCAGGTTTTGGAGCAGGAGTGAAAGTTTATTAAAAAGTGTAGAGCAGGAATGAAAGGAAGGAAAGTATACTCGGAAGAGGGCCAAGCGGGAGACTTGGGAGATCAACTGCCCTGTTTAATCACTGACTTGGGGTTTTTTTTTTTTTTTGAGACAGAATCTTGCTCTGTCGCCCAGGCTGGGGTGCAGTGGCTGGATCTCAGCTCACTGCAAGCTCCGCCTCCCGGGTTTAGACCATTCTCCTGCCTCAGCCTCCCGAGTAGCTGGGACTACAGGCGCCCGCCACCTCGCCCGGCTAGTTTTTTGTATTTTTTAGTAGAGACGGGGTTTCACCGTGTTAGCCAGGATGGTCTCGATCTCCTGACCTCGTGATCCGCCCGTCTCGGCCTCCCAAAGTGCTGGGATTACAGGCTTGAGCCACCGCGCCCGGCCCTTGACTTGGGGTTTTATACGCTGCATGCTTCTGGGGTCTTGCGTCTCTTCTCCCCGATTCTTCCCTTGGGGTAGGCCGTCCGCCTGCACGGTGGCCTGCCAGCAGCTGGGAGGGGCCAGCAGCTGGGAGGGGCCGCACGTGCACTGTGTTTACTGGAGTTGCACGCATGCTCACTTGAGGCATTCTTCCCTTACTAGTTGGGTGTTCCTAGAAGGTCATCTACCAGTTAAACTCTGCCATTTTGCCTCTTAGCACACATGCTTGAGCCCACTTACCCAACTCCAGATCACCAGTTCCAGGTTTTTTCTGTAGACTGCCTTTCCTTGCCCTGGCTGTGACCAATTGTTATTTTAGAGAGGCGGTTAACAACCGCCTGACCATCACCTAAGGGTCGCCTGACATTTCTGCTGGGGAGGGGGCCCCCTCCTGCCCCGCTCATGTCTGACTAGCTAACAACTGCAACGATACTTCTGATTTCATTTCATCTTTGCATGTGTTTACTTTCCCCACCAATTCTTTATCCCGTTTTCTTTGTGCCTTTTGGGATAGAGACAGATGCACTGCTTGGCTTGGACATCTATTTTTTGTTTTGTTTTGTTGTATTTTATTATACTTTAAGTTCTGGGATACATGTGCAAAAAGTGCAGGTTAGTTACATAGGTATACACGTGCCATGGTGGTTTGCTGCACCCATCAACCCGTCATCTACATTAGGTATTTCTCCTAATGGTCTCCTTCCCCAGCCCCTCACCCCACAACAGCCTCCCGCGTGTGATGTTCCCCTCCCAGTGTCCATGTGTTCTCATTGTTCAACTCCCATTCATGAGTGAGAACTTGCGGTGTTTGGTTTTCTGTTCCTGTGTTAGTTTGCTGAGAACGATGGTTTCCAGCTTCATCCATGTCCCTGCAAAGAATGTGAACTCATCCTTTTTTATGGCTGCATAGTATTCTATGGTTTATATGTGCCACACTTGCTTTATCCAGTCTATCATTAATGGGCATTTGGTTGGTTCCAAGTCTTTGCTATTGTGAACAGCACCTCCCTTCGTTGCCCAGGCTGGAATGCAATGGCACCATCTCAACTCACTGCAACCTCCGCCTCCCAGGTTCAAGCGATTCTCCTACCCCAGCCTCCTGAGTAGCTGGGATTAGAGACATGTGCCACCACTCCCAGCTAAGTTTTGTATTTTTGGTAGAGATGGGGTTTCGCCACGTTGGCCAGGCTGGTCTTAAACCCCTGACCTCAAATGATCCACCTGCCTTGGCCTCTCAAAATGCTGGGATTATAGGTGCGAGCCACCCTGCCGGGCCAGACGTGTTTTTTTTTATAGTGACAGGTTCATCAAGCAGCTTCTGCAGACACAAGCCCGCAGCTGGAGAACTGAGTTTGGCATCTCTCATTCTCTATGGTCATGTCTGTACTTAGTTCATTGTTCTTTATACTTTAAAATAGTTTGAAGCATAACCTCTGGAAACGTTACATGATTTACCAACATTTCTTTAAAAATCGACCCTTATATCATACATCCCATTTTATGGAATCAGAAGTTCCAGATGGCTCTTCCTTGCTGAGACAATGGCTAAAATAAACACTTTCATATAGGATTAAGAAATGTGAAAATTAAAGTAGATCTAAAGTAACGGCATTTACTTTTTAAAAATGAGATGAGATTCACATAACATAAAATTAACCCTTTGAAGGGCATTAGTAGTCTTTATCTGTTCTAGTAGGTAGTAAGCTACTTCTTTCATTTTAAATTTTATGACAAACCATAATTCCAGTAGGCCAGAGTCAGAGGAGGGAGGGAAAGGGGAAAAGAAGCCCAGAGCAGCTGGAGAAAAAGCAGAGAAAGTGGGAGGACTGAGAGGGGAGAAAGCTGGGAAGGAAAAGCACCCAAATGATGAGTCTGTGGCTGCCTTCTGCTCACCGCCCTGTGTATGTTGGGGGTGGGGCAGCTAAAGCGGACCCCATGCTCTGTGTGTTTTGGGGGGTGCACTGATGCTCCCCCAAACCCATTAGTTAAAGCAGGAATCGGATATTCCCAGCTGCATATCATCTTGGAACTAGCGGAGGAAAAATGGAACTAACGACGCGGTTTTTAAGGCAGGAGGTTAAGACGTTGAAAGTGCTTGGCTTGGACACAAGTCTAAAACTTATCTCTTTGCTCAGGCTTGAGGCAGGGTGGCTCCTCATCGCCCCCTTCCCACAGCACGCACACCCTCCGGAGATGGGATAGACCACCCTTGTCCGTCCCCGCAGGCCAGTCCCCTGCTGTCCGCTGCTCAGATCGGACCCTGCATAAGTACACAAGCGTGTGTCCCTGGCAGTGGTCCGGGGATGCCTGGGGTGTCCCTGAGACTCTCCCAGGAGTCATGCAAGGTCAAAACCATTTTTCATAATAATCCTAATGCGGTATTAGCTGTTTTCACTCTCTTGCATGTAACGTGGAGTTTTCCAGTGGCCCCGTGATGTGCGAGGGGGAAACAGATTGAAGGCAGACGCAGACCTGGGATCCAGCTGGCTCCTGTTCAGCCAGACACTGACGAGTTTGCAAACATTTAAAACAATGCCATTCTTGCACATTTTTTTCTTTCAGAAAATATATTTATATTTCATAAAAGTGTTATTCATATGAACCTGTAATGGTTTTTATATTTTGAAAATGTCTCTGTTGTAACATGGTAAAGAGTGGTCACTATTCCCCACATTCACAAAAGCTCCCTGCAGTCTTTCCAGGAGTCTTAAGACCAAGAAACCTGAGACTGAGCAGCCGGCAGTGTTTCTGACGTTTCCTGCTACACACCCGCAGCAAGCCTTGTGCAAACACAAAGATTGCAGGAAGGCCTCTGGGCGGTGTTCAGGCTCTGCTTGGGGCGAGGGTCCGACGGGCTTGCGCTGCCAGGTTGGCTCTCGGTGGGGAGCTCTGTGAGTGCCATAGCTTCCCAGTGCTGGGCTTCGCAGGCCACCTGCCCGGGACCACCCCCGACTCTCACAAGGCCTCATGCCTTCAGGCCGCCAGCCCCAGCAGCACCCTGAGGCCCACCAAGGGGGAATTTGCACTGGCAGGCTGAACATACAAATGGACAATGATGAGACCAGCTGCATAAAAATAAAATCTGACCACAACTTCTGCAGTGACCTGCTCGGTAGCCAGACCACAAGCTCTGCAGCCGTTGGCCCCAAACGGCCAGGACTTGGTCAACGCTGGCCAGCTTCCTAAGTTTTGCCCCTGCTTCCAACTCAGGAGCAACCAGTAAAAGGCAACGACCCCTGTAACCCATCTCAGAGGGTGCCCTGCTGCCGCCAGCTTCCCTGCAGAACAGCCACCTGTGGCCTCCCCTTGTGCTCACTCCACCTGTCCACGCCTGGCTTGGCTTTGAGTCTCTGCCACAGGCAGCTGTAATGGGTAGCACTGTGTCCCTCAGAAATTCATATGTTGAAGTCCTAACTAACCCCCAGTGACACAGAATGTGACCTTATTTGGAAGTAGCGTGGTTGCAGATGTAATTGGTTAAGATGAGGTCCAATATAACTAGTGTCCTTATAAAAATGGGAAATTTGGACCCAGGGACGCACACAGGGAAAACACCACGAGAGGATGAAGGCAGAGCGGGGGTGATGCTTCTACAAGTCAAGGGGGACAAAGACTGCCAGCATGCAGCAGAGCAGGGGACAGGCCGGGGGAGACGCTTCCCAGCGCCATCAGTGGCAGGTGGCAGACCTTAATCTTGAACTTCCAGCCTCCGGCACGTTTGTGCAGGCCACCCCGTCTGCAGTACTTCGTCACGACAGCCCCGGTCAGCGGTGGTGGCTGACACCCTGGCTGCAGCAGGCCTGTCCTCGTCTGGGTGGGCTTCGTCTGTCTCTGCAGCACCCACACCCCTGTTGCGGGAAGAACAGGCCTCGAGGTGCAGTTCACAGGACCCCAGGCTTTGAGTCAGCTTCGGAGAGGGCAAAGCCTTTTTGTGGGCTGCAGGTGTTCAGTCTTAGAGACATGGTCTGAAGGATCTCCTGGCATGGTCCAGGGCGGCCTCCGTGCTGTCTGCCCTCACCTCTGTGTCACCAAAAGCCCCTCCAGGCAGCCTGGGCCTGGGCTGCAAACCACTGAGCAGGTCTCAGCCTCAACCCCAGAAGCTCACAAGTGGGAGGGAGCCCTGGAAGCCCGTGTTAGCGTTTTGATTCCCGTGGTGTAAAGAGCCTGGGGTTGGCTCAGAGGTCTTTATTTGGCCTTGCGTGTGCATGGGGAACCAGCGCCTCACTCCTCCCATGGCAGGCCGAGGCCGACTGGAAAGGAGCTATTTTGAGATCAGCACAGCCTGTACAGATAACAGTAATAGTATTTCATTGCTAAAGCCGTGTGAGAAATGTTGGGTTGGGGGAGAAGAATGGAGATGAGTTTAAAAATAGAAGGCTGTAATTAGCCAAGCATGGATTTGTTCTAGAAGGCATCAATTACTACGGCAACCACATGGCCCAGATTTTCCAGGGCGGTCTCATTCCATGGGACCGGATTCTTTTCAGTAAATGTGATAGGTTCCACGTGGAAAGGTGATTTGCTGTTATGGAGGTGTCCGATGTTACACATAAATTAATTCACAAATCCAAGCCAATGCTTTGTCCTATCAGGACTCTCTTTATTTTACTAAAATGCAGTCATTTCGCCTGTGGTCTTTTCCTGTAGGTTAAGAACTATTCATGTAGATAAGAATTCAGGAAGGTGTGCATTGAAAGTGGGGCTGCTGAAAGAGTGTAAGGGGGAGAGTCAGACAAATTTTTTGGTTGCAGTGCTTTCCATTTTTCATTTTGGAGACAGGGTCTGCGCTCCCAGGCTGGAGTACAGTGGCGTGATCATAGCTCACTGAAGCCTCCAATTCCTGGGCTCAAGGGATCCTCCCTCTTCAGCCTCCCCAGAAACTGGGACTATGGGTATGTGCCATCACTTACAGCTAATTTTTTGATATTTTGTGGAGATGGGGGTCTCACCATATTGCCCAGGCTGGTCTTGAACTTCTGAGCTCAAGAGATCTTCCCACCTTGGCCTCCCAAAGTGCTGGGATTACAGGCATGAGCCACCACTGTGTCTGGCCACTTAAATTTTTTTTTTTTTTTTTTTTAATTTTAGAGACAGGGTCTTGCTCTGTCTCCTAGGCTGAAGTGCAGTAGCAGATCATAGCTCACTGCAGCCCCGAACTCCTGGCCTTAAGTGATCCTTCCACCTCTGCCAAATAGCTGGGACCACAGGTATGCACCACCATGCCCAGCTAACTTTTTTTTTTGAGACAGAGTCTCGTTCTGTCGCCCAGGCTAGCGTGCAGTGGCGCGATCTCAGCTCGCTACAAGCCCTGCCTCCCGGGTTCACACCATTCTCCTGCCTCAGCCTCCCCAGCAGCTGGGACTACAGGTGCCCGCCACCGTGCCCGGCTATTTTTTTGTATTTTCAGTAGAGACAGGGTTTCACCGTATTAGCCAGGATGGTCTCGATCTCCTAACCTTGTGATCTACCTGCCTCAGCTTCCCAAAGTGCTGGGATTACAGGCGTGAGCCACCGCACCTGGCCCCAGCTAACTTTTTATTTTATGTTTTGTAGAGATGGGCTCTTGCTATTTTGTCCAGGCTTGCTTTACATTTCTAACTGGCCATACACCCAAGGGGCTGGTTCACAAGTGTTTGCCACATTTGGTATAGTACATCTCACGGTATGCCAGAGACACTCTGCAGGTGACACTCACATGAGCTGTTCTGTGCATGGATTATTATGGCTTGTGTATGCTGCATGCCCATGAAGTGCCACATGAAGTGTGTACTGACAGGGATGTGTATGAATGCCTCAGAGGCCAGAGGCAGAGCTTGGAGCCAGAGAGATGGCAGCGCCTCAGGACCAGAGCTGGTGGAGTCATCCTAGCCGCATGGGATAGGATAGGAAACCGTATGTTCTGTTTTTTGCTTTGGTTCTCAGAGAAGGCAATGGTTGTGTTCAGCCGTAGGCGGAGGGGGAATTAGGCCAGCAGAAGTCTAGGAGTCAAGGACTCTGCAGGTGGAGGTGAACTGAGGGACACTCACTCACTGCTGGTAGACGGGCATCTTAGCAGTAGAAACCTACATTTTGGAGACTTGGATATCCATTGCTATTTATATTTTCAATCATGATTTCCCTTCGTTTTCTCCATCTTTTGCTTTATTATTATTATTATTATTTTGCAAATATCAGCTAATTTTAGTTATACTCAGGGGATAAGAGGATTGGAATTTTGATGGGCATCGTAGAAATCAGAGTTAAAAACAACAACAACAACAGCAACAACAAGCAGAACTCCAAGGGGAAGGTGAAGCTTGGAGGTTAAATGCTGGGAGCCCTGAAGACGACCGAAGCCCCTGTTCCCGTTCCCAGCGTCTCCGAGCCCTCTTCCCTGCTTAACCTCTGGAGGGTCTTGCACTTTGGTTTTACGAGGAAGCTGTCCTGTGTTCTTCACAGCTGACTACTTGCTACCAAGGAGGTGGCATCTCCAAAAACCTGCCTTCAACCCTCGTTTGTGGCTGTAAAACCGTCAAACGGTTTCTCAAAGTGTGCTTTGTGGCCCGTCAGCACCTGAAGCCCCCAGGGGCCTGTCAATTGCAGAATTCCAGCTTCCTCTTCAGACTGACTGCATTAGTCTAAGTATCTGAGTGGCCGGACCTCCAGATCTTCATTTTCAGCACACACCTATTTAAGTTTTCAGCACACCAAAGTTTAAGAGCCACTGCTGCAAAATCTCAGCAAGTTGAGCTGAACTCCAAACTTCCTCTCGTCTCCACAGTCCCTAGATGGGGAGTATCCTTTTCCCAGCTCTAAGGCCACATGCCCGAATTCCTTCAGCTTGAGTGGCGTGAGCATGTGGGTGCCTTTAGAAGGCTAACGTGCTGCCAAAAGATAACCACAGGTGGACGTGGCCCTGGATGAGACTCAAAGACGTGGGCTGTTTCCAAAGATAGCAATGCCAAACCCGTGCTGATGACTCTGTGTGTCTGTATGTGTGCGGGGCTGAACAGCCTTATATAGCGAGGTGAGGCCCCAGGAAGGATCTGTGGAGTACAGCGTGTTCCGCACGCTCTTGAACGTGCGTGTTCTCAGAACTCTGACACATGTGTCTCGCAGCAGGCAGCAGATCTGTAAGGAGGTCACCACGTGTCCGCATCTATCTTTGCAGACTGCCCCATCCAGCTTTAGGCAACAGCTAATAAATGCCTGTAGCAAGCAGAGCGAGGCAGCTGAACCAGAACTTTTACAAATGGGAGCAAACATCTGCCATGGTTGCTTGTGGTAGAGGCGCTGTCATTAGTGTTATTACAGATAGTGATGGATAAGCTGCAGAGCCTCAGCTGGTTCTGTGGAGATGGACCAACAATGGCACCACAGGTAAGAAGAGGAAAGGCACACCCAACAGCCACTCCCTCTTGTTCAAATGTTGTTCGCGGGGTTGTTGATTCTCCCATTGTATTAGTCCAGTCTCATGCTGCTATAAGGACATACCTGAGACTGGGTGATTTATAAAGGAAAGAAGTTTGATTGACTCACAGTTCCACAGGGCTGAGGAGGCCTCAGGAAACTTGCAATCATGGTGGAAGGAGAAGCAAACACATCCTTCTTCACATGGCGGCAGCAAGGAGAAGTGCAGAGCAAAAGGGGGAAAGCTCCTTATAAAACCGTCAGATCTTGTGAGAACTTACTATCACGAGAACAGGATGGGGGAAACTGCCACCATGATTCAATTATCTCCAGCTGGTACCTCCCACAACACATGGGGATTATGGGAACTACAATTCAAGATGAGATATGGGGACAGGTGCGGTGGCTCACTCGTGTAATTCCAGCACTTTGGGAGGCAGAGACAGATGGATTACCTGAGGTCGGGAGTTTGAGACCAGCTTGGCCAACATGGCGAAACCCTATCTCTACTAAAAATACAAAATTAACCGGGTGTGGTGGCGGGGGCCTGTAGTCCCAGCTACTCGGGAGGCTGAAGCAGGAGATCACTTGAACCCAGGAGGTGGAGGTTGCAGTGAGCTGCGATTACGCCACCGCACTCCAGCCTGGGAGACAGAGCGAGACTCCTTCAAAAAAGAAAGAAAGAGAGAGAGAGACAGAGAAAGAGAGAAAGAGAGAAAGAGAGAAAGGAAAGAAAGAAAGAAAGAAAGAAAAGAAAGAAGAAAGAAAGAGAAAGGAAGAAAGGAAGAAAGGAAGAGAAAGAAAGAGAAAGAAAGAAAGAGAAGAAAGAAAGAGAAGAAAGAAGAGAAGAAAGAGAAAGAGAAGAAAGAGAAAGAGAGAAAGAGAAAGAGAGAAAGAGAGAGAGAAAGAGAGAGAGAGAGAGAGAAAGAGAGAGAGAGAGAGAGANAAGAAAGAGAAAGAGAAGAAAGAGAAAGAGAGAAAGAGAAAGAGAGAGAGAGAGAAAGAGAGAGAGAGAGAGAAAGAGAGAGAAAGAAAAGAAAGAAAAGAAAGAAAGAAAGGAAAGGAAGGAAGGAAGGAAGGAAGGAAGGAAGGAAGGAAGAAAGGAAGAAAGGAAGAAAGGAAGAAAGGAAGAAAGATAGATCTGGGTGGGAACACAGCCAAACCATATCACCCATCAAAGCACGCTCTCTTCCCTCACCTGCTTTACTTTTCCTCAAAGCACTCACCATCCCCTCTGGCATAAATGCCTGGATTTATCCCCAGTCTCCCTCCTGGAACATGAACCCTCGGGGAGGCTCCCATGCTGTCCTGCTCACACATGGGAGGAGCTCAAAGAGTGTTTGTTGATTGAATCAATGATAGACAAGCTATCTCAGAGGAAGATCTGATGTGACTGGGAGCTCCTTCTCGCCCCTCTCCTTGAGACCTGCTCACAGAGCATGGAGTCTAAATTCTGGCTCTGAATGAGTCTGAGCAATGCCTGAGTGCCCAGCAACCTCAGCTAGGTACAGCAGGTTTCAGTTTGTGGCTTCCACCCTGTGCCAGGCAGATCCCATCCTTGGGAAGTCCCCAGCTGGTCTCCACAGTGTCCAGACACTACCGTTCTCACGAGGCTTTACGCTCCCTGACTTCCACTCATTCAAGGACCTCCAGGTCTTCAAGGACAGCTCAGGCCCCAGCTCTCCAAGAAACAATTTCTTCTGATGACACCAACCCATCCTGATGTTTCCTGATTCCCAGTTCCTATGGACTCGAGGCCTGTTGCAGTCCAGGGCGCTGCTACTGAAGCTCTGGGTCTCACCAAGTAAGAGGTATGACTGTTCATGGGATCGATAGACCCCCGAGTCCAGGGGCCAGGGCTCTCAGATTAGACAGAATCTGGTAAGGTAGGAAGATACTACCACATACTGGCCAAAGGTGATGGCTCACACCTGTAATCCCACCAATTTGGGAGGCCGAGGCAGGTGGATCACGAGGTCAAGAGATCGAGACTATCCTGGCCAACATGGTGAAACCCTGTCTCTCTAAAAATACAAAAAAATTAGCTGGGTGTGGTGGTGCGTGCCCTGTAGTCCCAGCTACTTGGAAGGCTGAGGCAGGAGGGTCGCTTGAACCCGGGAGTCAGAGGTTGCAGTGAGCCGAGATCGTGCCACTGCACTCCAGGCTGGTGCTAGAGTGAGACTCTAGCTCAAAAAAACAAAAAACCAAAGATTCTACCAGATACTACCTACCGTGTACCCCACGCATATGCCTAGTACACAGTAGAGTACACGGTAGGTGCTCACAGATCCCTGTTGATTAACTATTCAGGCTCCATCTCCATAGGTACCACAATCAGTTTTTTTCTCACATTCCTCTCTTTAGGGTCACAGTATGTGAAAGATCCCCCGATGCATTTTTAAACATTTTATCAAAGTAAGAGATGCATATAGTTGAAGAACGGTGTAGAACTGAAGGGCACGGTATGGTGGGAAGTGATGCCTCCATCCATTCCTTACCTCCCAGAAGATGATGCCTTCCTCTTCAATCTTTTAAGGACCCTGTGAGTACACTGGGCCCACCCAGATAATCCAGGACCATCTCCCCATCTCAAAGTCCTTAATCACATCTCCAAAGTCCCTTTTATCACAGAAGGTAAAAGTCACGGGTTCCAGGGATTAGGTTTGGGGACCGTTATTCGGTCGACCACCTCCGTGTGAGTGAATGCCATTATTTCCTGATAAACCCATCCTTCACGCATCACCTGCTGATTGTCTATTACAAGAAGGATTTCATTCTTACATCTTTACCCCACCTCCTCCCCCCGTCTTCTCACAATGTTATTAGGACCCTGCAACCATCCTTCCCAGCAGAGCCGGCTCATGTACTATCATTTCATGTCCTTTCTTGGAGGGGATTTTTCTCCCACAGTGGAGATGCTTCAGTTTTCTGGCTGTCTTTATCTCTGTCCTGCAGTTGGCTCTTATCATGTTCCTGTCCTTCTCCTGGAACCCTCCCTCTGCAGTCCTCCAACTTTGTCCTCTGGGCACCTCACAGCATAGTGGTGGGGGTTTCAACCACTGAGAGAGACAGACAGAGAGACAGAGAGAGAGAACACAAACACGAGAATACTGAGTGGAGTCCTCTCACCTTTTTGACCCAGCCTTGGCAGTCACACAGTGTCACGCCGGCTGTACTCTTCTTCCAATTCTATTCACAGAGGCCCTGGTACTTTTAAAGGGATGGGGAAACAGACACTATCTCTTAAAGCGGGGGTAATGGTAACATCCTGGAAGAACATGTGAGACCAGAAATGTTACAGCGGGCAACTGTGGAAATTATCAATCCACCCTACAGCATAATGTTCTTCCCCCCGCCCCCCCCGAGATGGAGTCTCTTGCTCTGTCACCCAGGCTGGAGTGCTGTGGCACAATCTTGGCTCACTGCAACCTCCACCTCCCAGGTTCAAGCGATTCTCCTGCCTCAGCCTCACCAGTAGCTGGGATTACAGGGATGCACCACCATGCCCAGCTAATTTTTGTATTTTTTTGTTAGTAGAGATGGGATTTCACTATGTAGGCTAGGCTGGTCTCAAACTCCTGACCTGAAGTGATCTGCCTGCCTTGGCCTCCCAAAGTGCTGCGATTACAGGTGTGACCCATCTCGTGCGCGGCCTGGCATTACAGTCTTTTTCTCAAACAAAAATCTGTTTTCTCAGAGAGAAACTGGTGCTAGCAGAATAAAACATTATTTTCAACTCCATCCCACTTGTTTTTCACTGTCTTCCCACGTACTGTATACAACTTTGTCATGAGGCTTTAAGACAACTCTTCTCTCTTGTTGTCTCCACCCCTCCCATTATTTTCATTTTATATGACCTTATCTCTTTTCTTTGCTTACTATTAGAAAAATAGCTTTTAAAATGCAGAATAGCATTTTTTCTTCAAAGTATGCATCCAGAAACAGTTGCATTTCCCGAAAGTCCTTTAATGTTTTGTTTTAACCACCTGAAAAAACATAAGGCGTTTGGGACAGATTTTTGTGTGACCAAAAGGCTGATGTTAGGATGATGGCCAAACTGTAACCATTCCCTGTCACCCCCTTGGCTTGTTGCTCTTGTTTTAAAAATCATTCTTTTGAAAACAAATACTTTTAGGCAATCTAATTACAATATGATATGTAATATTTGGACCAGTTGACGAAAATCAACATTAAATCCAAACCTCATATTATTCAGGCCAAAAGGAGACCTAATGCATTATATTACATGTAGATTTCAAAGTTCTTACACTATTAAAATGGTGAGAAGACAGCAAGGGTTGCCTGCAGGCCACACAGCCCTTCTGCGATGATACCTTACAAGTACCACTGAAGATGTCAAAAGAAGCTGTGAGCCTTCCTGGTGCAGGGGCTGCTTGGACATTGTGAGGCTTCACTGGCTTGTCTCAGCCCATGTTCACAGAGCTCACTGCTGTCTGGTGCTTGGGGAGCCTCAGCCCCATCAGTGGCCTGTGTGTTCCTCTGCCGTGGAGGTTGTACAAATGTGCTTTCCACTCTAGGCCACCAGGTACAGTAGTGCGTGCCACGCACTGAGCAGCTCCAGGAGCACCATTCTCATAGGGGTCATCCTAGGTCAGTTTCCTGACAAATAGTAGTATTTATCTCCAGCAATGGGGACCTTTTCTAGTTCATGCCAAGGTACTTGCTGCCTGGAGTGAAAAAAACACTGTTTCTGCAATCAGTTAATTGGGGTATAATCCTGCAACTTTCGTTTGACTACCCTGTGTGTATTAAGTTTGCGAGGGCTGCTGTAACATACAACAGCCTGGCAAACAACAGAAATTAATTTTCTCACAGTTCTGGAAGCTAGAAGTCTGAGATCAAGGTGTCGGCAGAGTTGGCTTTTCCCAAGGACTATCTCCTCGGTTTGTAGATGGCTATCTTTTCCCTGCCTCCTCACATGGTGTTCTCTGTGTGTGTCTGTGTCCTAATCTCTTCTTATGACATTAGTCACATTGGATTAGGACCCATTTTTATGACCTAATTTAACCTCATTTATTTCACTCTTATTTGTTAAGAGTCAGAGTCTTGCTCTGTCGCCTAGGCTGGAGTGCAGCGGCATGATCACACCTCACCGCAGCCTTGAACTACGGGGCTCAAGTGATCCTCCTGCCTCAGCCTCCCAAGTAGCTGGGACTACAGGTGTGCACCACCACGGCCAGCTTCATGTTTCCTTTTAAAGACCCTTTATGCAAATATAGTCAGTCACATTATCAGGTACTGGGGGTTAGGACTTAAACATATGAAGTTTTGGAGAACATATTTCAGCCAATAACACTGTGCCTCAGGGCCCTAATCTTTAACCTAGGGAATATAATGATATTCTTAGAGAAAATCATATCAAAGTGCTTTGTAGACTGCAAAAGTGCTGCACAAATATTGTGGTTACTTCCTGTGTCCTGACAACTTGTGCCTGGATCCCTGATGTGATCGTTTAGATCTCGTAAAAATACCAGGTAGAGTCAGCCTCCTGAAGGTGGGAACAGTGGGTAACAGGTGTAGAAGCTGGGGCATGAGGTTGTGTAGAGGTTGTGGCATGCTCTCCTTGCATGAAGGCCCTCTCTCCCCTGCTGCCCCCGCTGTTGGTGCTGTGTTCAGACTCATGGACAGTGAGCCCTACAATGTATCACACCCCTGGGGCTGAGGGCAAGAGGGAAAGGGAACAATGGCTCACACCAAAATGTAAAAGGCCGTCCAGGAGTTCTGGGGTATAGGCCCTCCACGTAGCTGGAAATGATGGCCACGATTCCTCAGATGCCTGCCGACTCTTTCTTCCATGTCTTTAGTGGGGGATCGACAAGGTCACTTACTGTAGGGAGTGATTTACTCCGCCTTCCCTGGATCACATCAGGTGATTCTGATCAGGTATCTATGTACTGTTACTCCCTGAGCAAGCATTTGGCAGTACTGGTAGTGGTGGCGACCCAAGATGGATTTGATGTCCTTTGGCACATATGCTCCATTTTCATGACAACATTTCACAAAACTTAATGGAGAGGCTTTTGCTTTCTGAATCTGCCCTTTTTTCTAGAAGGGTGAGAAAGGAAGGTCAGATCTCATTTTCAGATGATTAGTGACCAGCGCCCTCCTGCAGTGTCCATGCTCCCACCCTGGGGCTTTCCTTTGAAATCAGCAAGAGTCTGCGTAGATTAAGAGATACGACTCAGGAGCAGGTCCAAGTAGAAGCGGCTTTCCCGTATTAATAATAATGTTTAACAATAGTGTCACTTTGGGTGCTTCCTCTATTCCTTGGAGCCATAGATAGTGGATTTATTGACTTGTTTTCCTTTGACTTATGGCTCTTTCTCGTTATTTTCTGAGTGCGGTTTTGCTTTGCTTCCTGGAAAAGGAAACAGAAGTGGTTCTGGTGAATCCTGGGAGAATAGAGCCTCGTTTTGAAATTTTACTCTGTTGATGACAGGCCCGCTTAGAGCGAAGCGTGGCCAGAAGAGCATGTTGGAGTTCCTTGCTCATATCCCTGTGAATGTGGTCACATGTGGCTGTAGGCATTCAGTGGGTTCACGCAGTCTTTGGAACAGAACCCCACAAGGGGCAGAAAATCAACCTTCTAAGGTTTGGGGAGTACTGAACTGGACAAACCAGATTTTAGAGCTTCCTCAGTGACATGCGCTGAGTGGATCCAGTGGCCCCTCTTAGAGTCTCTCCAGGATGAGGGCCCTTCTTTCCTTTCTTCCATCTCCACTTCCCTCTCCCTAGGGCCCAGTGCTTTCACTGACCTCCTCTCCCATTGGAAATTTAGAGGTTACGTGCATTTCATCTATCAGTGAATACAAAGAAGATGATTCTGAATCTCAGAGAACAGCTAAAGTGGAATTTCAGGCATTTCCAGGGAGAGTTTAAATGGTAGGAAGGGCTGGGTTTGCCATTAGTGGCCATTAGTTTGCCTATACTAAGACAGCTTTCTTTTTTGCTGTTGGGGCTGAGACAAACGTCATTCATTTGACATGAAAAGAGTTGGGACCATTTTGGTATCTCCTTAGCTGGCTCAGTTAAGTGCATGTGAGGGAGCCCGTTTTTCACGCCTGGTCAGCTCTGTGCTTAAGCGTCCTCGTCGTAGCCAGAGTAGCCTCATTACAGGTGAAGTTCCCCGTAGACCTCCTCCTTCCTCTGAGCCCAGGGCAGTGCCAAGGCCGGGGACTCTGTCTGGCACTGGTGACAGGCTGTCTTGTCCTGAAGACACGAGGTTAGGTTTGGCAGCTGGCTCCTGCACTGAACGTAGCTGAGCCGTTCCCCTCACACCCCAAGTGTGGCACCAGGCTGGTCACTCAGAAGCAGCGAGTGGGGTGTCCCGGTGGGAAAAGCCTGGCTCTGTGCAGCCTCGGGGAAGGTTTTCAGCGCCTTCTGAACCTGTTTCCTCATCTCTAAGGCGGGGACCAGGAAGCCCGCCCCGCAGAGTAGTTGCAGGAAGGAGACATGTATCTGGGAGCAGCTGGCGCGTTCCTGGCCTGCGCTGCTCCCATCCGATTTCCCCAGACTTCCTGCTGGAACGTTTTCTCGGGCCTTAAGTTTTCCTGAGAGGACGACGTGGAGAGTGGAGACAAAGATGCTCAAAAGCCGGGAAATCGCAGGCTCGGAAGCCCCCACGGACGCCTCTGAACGCAGCCGCCTCTCGGGGCCGCGACGGGACTAAGCCTGCCGCGAGCAGCCGGCTTAGGCCGCTCCCGCAAAAAGACCCAGCCGCTAGGGTTCCAGGGATCCGCAGACGCTTCCGAAGGGCCCTAGGCGAGAGAGCCCGGCTGGCTCGACAGCCACGTGACCGTCCGTGTCCTCAGCGCCCACGTGACCGTGCGTCCGCGGCGTCGATTGACTGGGAGCTCCCTGGCCACGCCCCAGGCGCCGGGCCCCGGGCTCCGGGGGGCGGTGCTGCTGCGGTTGCCATGGCGTCCTCCTAGCGCGCAGGCGTGGGCCCAGGGTCGCTTTTCCGGTATTTGCTACAGTCTCTCGGGATAGCTGGTCACCTTTGCTTGCTGAGCTTCGCGCCCTGCGTCCTCTGGTTTTCAGCAACTTGCAGTGCAGCCGTCCTGCATGAGGCCCTCCAGCGAATGCCCTAAAGCTCCGGAGTTGCTCCGGAGGAAAGCAGGCTTGCCCCGAGAGTCCACGTCCTTACTGCCCGTGCCGTCGTGGTACCTTGAGGGCACCCTTCTGGGAAGATCCTTGCAGAGGCCATGTCCCCTCTCCACGACATCTAAGCCCAGTCCCAACTTGCTTTTCACGCCTGTCCCCCCGGGAAACATCTACTGGACCTCAGGACAGCCCCTCGCCCCCGTGCATTCCCGAGGTGAATCTGCAGCGAAGCCTCTGTGGTGACTCACAGTTGCTAGCATTGGTTATCTTCTTCCTGGCAGAAGGTGGCAGGCTGATGCTGGCCTCGTTCCTGTGTGTCTGACAGATCACAAATGTGAATTCAGATCGTCACAGCTGAGTCATGCTCAGGATTTCCATGAGCCCTGCTGGGGTGGCCAGCTGAGCTTCCTTCCCCACAGCCCCCTCCAGCTCTGCAGCACCAGGCACCAGTGTGACTCATGGGGGCCTGTGGAAGCCGGGGCTGCTCAGTGGGGCTGAGTCTAGGAGGGGGAGAGAGAAAGGGAGCCCAGCAACAATTACAGCGCAAACGCCGCAGCTGCCACCACCGAGTGCCTCCAGTTGGGAACTGGTTTGTGAAATTCATTACCCTATGAGATGAGTTTTATCTCTGTTTCACTCCAGAGGATTCTGAAGCTCAGGAGGTTGTGAATGACTCCGGGAAGCACAGCTGGTAGGTGGCAGAGTTGAAATTTGAATCCACGTCATTCTCACCCAGGAGTTCAGGCTTTTTCCCAGCCCAGCCTTTCCACTCGACCTCAATTAGCACAGTCAGATGCTGGGTGCCAAAGCTATTTACTTTGCTTGTGGGAGTCCAGGAGCTGGCTCCTAATGGCTCCGTTTGAAATGGTCTTTTAGGCAAAGGAGACTAGATAAATGTGGAGGAGAGGGAAAGTGTTTATGCACGAAGACGCTACGCAACAGGCTTATTCCAGTGCACTTCCAAACCCAGGTGTGGTGTTCTTCCTTCTTGCGCCTTACTTTTACATCCCCAGTCACTGCTTGGCATCACCTGGTTGTTCTTTGTTCACCGGAAGCTCAGCATTTCAGGCTGAATACTTGATTTTCTCTGCCACATCTGTCTGCCCTGAGTGAGTTAGTGTCAGTGGCCATGTGACCATGCGTGTCCGCAGCGTCCTCCCCCCATCCTGATATTCTTGCAGGCAGTCAGGCTTTGAAAACCAGGTTGTCTCTCGTTAACTTAAAAATCACACAATCTGGCAGGGCGCGGTGGCTCAAGCCTGTAATCCCAGCACTTTGGGAGGCCGAGACGGGTGGATCACGAGGTCAGGAGATCGACACTATCCTGTCTAACACGGTGAAACTCCGTCTCTACTAAAAAATACAAAAAACTAGCCGGGCGAGGTGGCGGGCGCTGTAGTCCCAGCTACTCAGGAGGCTGAGGCAGGAGAATGGCGTGAACCTGGGAGGCGGAGCTTGCAGTGAGCTGAGATCCGGCCACTGCACTCCAGCCTGGGCGACAAAGCGAGACTCCGTCTCCAAAAAAAAAAAAAATCACACAGTCTATAAATTTGGACGAGGAGACCTTCCTTCCTTCCCTTTTCTTTTCTTTTTTTCTTTTATTTTCTTCTTTTCTTTTTGACAAAGTCTTGCTCTGTCAACCAGGCTGGAGTGCAGTGGCATGATCTCGGCCCACTGCAACCTCTGCCTCCTGGGTTCCAGCAATTCTCGTGCCTCAGCCTCCCAAGTAGCTAGGATTACAGGCACCTGCCACCATGCCTGGCTAATTTTTGTATTTTAGTAGAGACAGGGTTTCACGTTTTGTTTTGTTTTTTTTTTTTTTCCCAAATAGAGGCAGTGTTACCAGTGGAGGGTGTCCAGGTTCTTGGCATCTTGTACAAAGAATTGGGCAAAACCCACAAACACAGCAAGGAAAGAACGAAGCAACAAAAGCAGAGATTATTGAAAACGAAAGTACACTCCACAAGATGGGATCAGACCTGAGCATAGGGACTCAAGAGCCTGGTTACACAATTTTCTGGGGTTTAAATGCCCTCTAGAGGTTTCCCATTGGCCACTTGCTCTACACCGCATGCAAATGAAGTAGTGGCCTGCAGTCTGTCTGATTGCAGAGGCTGAAGTGAAGTTGCAAAGGTTACACCCTATGCAAATGTCTGATTGGTTGTGGAAAGCAATCCAGAGGCTAAAGTGAAGTTACAAACTTACACTTCTGTGCAAACAAAGACTTAGCCTGCAATCAGTCTGACTGGATGTAGAAAATGGGAAGGCAAGGAGAGTTTGCCTCTGGTCCTTTTGTTACTTAGTTGTGAAAAGTTGGGGTTTTCCTTTTGATTTAGTTCTAGAAGTCAACATGAATTGGCCTTAGGTTTCCTGCTTCTCGACCCCATTCTCCTGCCTCAACAGGGTCTTACTATGTTGACTAGGTTGGTCTTGAACTCTTGGCCTCAAGCAGTCCTCCTGTCTTGGCCTCCCAAAGTGCTAGGATTATAGGCATGAGCCCCCACACCTGCCGAGGAGACTTTATTTCTTATAAGGGGTTACGGCCTGCAGGGTGGCCATCCTATAGGCTGGGAAGAGCCTCCATCAAAGACCAGAGACAGGCTCTCTGGGGGAAAAAGGGGTAAGTCAGGAATTTAAGTTGAACATGTTGACCAAATGTACATATTCAACAGGTTATGAGAGGAGATGTGAGTATTCATGAAGGGGGTCCTGACATGCATATTGAACAAACATGCATGTAACATACAACCCATGTTCACTTGGGGTGGAAAATAATATTTGAGTGTATTACAATTAGGCCCTATAGGTCAAAAGTTCTTTTTAGGACACAAAAGCACCCAAGTATGCAGCCTCTGTAAACTGGCTAGGACTAGTTCATGATTGGATTGGTGGTGTCTCATCTAGAGAAAGTTACTGACATCAGTATCTTGTACAATCAAAGCTGTAGTTATGGCTGGGCCCTCTGCCTTATCTGCATGAGCTGCAAATTGTTTTAATATTGCTTATCCTGAGACCAGTGCTTATTTAAATGGTAGAGAAAAAGAAAAACCCTGTGGCTGCTGAACAGCACTTATTCTTTAAGCATAGGGGTGAGTAACTCAACCGTTCCTTGGTGTAAGGAACGTGGCTGTGATTTGATCAAGGATAGGCTGAGGTGGGATGTTTACATCCTGCGTGACTCAGCGAGTTTAGAGCGCAGGCGTATAACTCCACTTGTTATCACATCCATGGAGCCATAACATGGGAAGGCCATCCCTTGGCATTAAGCCACTATTGTCTGTGAAAGATATAATTGCCCTGCCGACACTGTACAGGTGTTGGCACCCTGAGAAAGAGAGTCACAGCTGTCCATCTTTGCAGATGGACAGAGGGGAGCCAGGACACAGCTTGGCTCACTGGTGCCTAGAGAGAGACAGAGTTAAGCTGCCAACCTTGAAGGCAAGGGAGAACTGGCTGCGCAGCTGTGTGTGTGGGAGCCACCAGACTAAGCAGCTGAGACAGGGCGGACAGCGTGAGAAAGCTGTTGATGAAAGCTGCTGCTGAATAAAACCATATTCACCTGCCTAGGCCCCATGACTGTTCTTTCTGCTCATCTACCCACTCCCTTTGAACCTCAGCATGGGCTGGAACCTGACCCCAAGCGTGACATTTGGCGTAGTCATGAACCTGACACCTGGCGTGGCCATAGGTCTTATTTATAGTTTGATATCTTATTGTCATAGAATCTGTTGTCAGTTTTATGAGCTCTATTTTAGCATTAATGCTCATTAGCTGTGTCTAAACCGCAACATGGAAGGCGTTAATGAAGCATGTCTGACCGCCCATCTTGTCATGGCTGGGAACTCAATTTTTAGGGTTTTTCAGGGTTCCCTTTGGCCCAGAGAGGGCTCGTTTAATTTGTGGGGGGCACTTAGGATTTTATTTTTAGTTTACACTCTGAAGCTCCTGTTCACATCCAATTGTATGAAAACAGGCTTTTCATGTATTTTGTCCCGTAATTTTTTAAAATTTTATATTTTTGTAGCAGAAGGGCTCCTCTGGTTCTCCATCAAGGCCAGAAGCATAATTTGATGACAGCATTTTTTTTTTTTTTGAGACAGAGTCTTGCTCTGTCACCCAGGCTGGAGGGCAGTGGCATGATCTCGGCTCACGGCAACCTCCACCTCCCAGGTTCAAGTGATTCTCCTGCCTCAGCCTCCCGAGTAGCTGGGATTACAGGTGCACGCTGCCACTCTCAGCTAATTTTTTTGTATTTTAGTAGAGACGGGGTTTCACCGTGTTCCCCAGGCTGGTCTTGAACTCCTGAGCTCAAGCAATCCACCCACTTCGGCTTCCCAAAGTACTAGGATTACAGGTGTGAGCCACCGTACTCAACCGATGATAGCATTCTTTTCGATCATTTTCTTTTCTGCTGTTCAGACACTGCTAATGGCTTGTAGTTTCCTGTGATACTAATGAGATGGGCTAGTTTATTTGTGTTTTGTTCTCTTTTTTCTGTCCCCTCCCCGTGCCCATTCGGAGCAGATAGCTGTACTCTTCACATGTCCTTGCTTCAAGAAACTGGTTGAAGACCACCCTTCCTCCAGCCTTGCGTGAGTCTGAACTTGTTGAAGAGACTTTGCCACAAGTGTAGTGGTGGGGGAGGGGGAAAGGAGTGCTTTGGAGGTCTGAGAAGGAGAAGAAGATATTTTAGAACCGACTCTCACACCTCCTGCCTCCCAGCAGGGCCTTGAGGGTGTGGTGAGACACCAGGACCACACAGCCTTGGGATCAAAGCTGTGCCTGATGTGATACAGGTCTCCGTAAAGGTTTGCCAAACAAGCAAGTTAGTGCTTACAATTTCCCATGACTGTCACTCAGCTTACCTGTGCCTAAATAACTTGCCCATCGCTTAAGAGAGAAACCCCATAAATGTCCTTTGATCCATTTATGCCCCAAGACTGTTGTCATTGTCATTGTCGTTATTGTCATGTTCTCAAATATTTTTGCCTGAAGAGTTTTCCTGTCTGAGGACTTTTCACACGAAGAGGAATTGCTTCTCATTCTTCCTGTTGAAATTACTCTCAAATCTTTTCTGACAGAGTTGCAAACACACTGACAGCTCCCGAATGATCTGATACAGGATCCTTAATAGGCACGGAAGTGTTCGCCAGACAGAGAGGTCCTGCCCTTGCCGATCTGAGCTGGTTCTGTGTTAGAGACTCCGTGGGCGTCTGTTTGACAGGATCTGCCAGGAGCGGCAGAATAACGTTCCTGATCTGGAAGAGCAAATCTCAGATATTTTGCACATTTGCAGGTATTTTAAAACAGTTGCTGTAAGATGCCAACATTACCTTTCCAGTATTTTGAAGTTCTCCAATGTTTACTGAGAAGGGCTCAGTTGTGTTTATACTGAATTTCAGGTGGGTTTCTTGACCACACCTCTCACTTCATCACCAGCTTTGCTCTGAGCCCCTAACTGTACTCCCCCTGAGGGTCCCACGGATTCAGGTGATTGGTGCCCTTCAGGTTTCATTTGTGAGGACCCATTCTTCTTCCTGGGACTTTGGCTTGTGTCTTTCTTCTGCCAAACCAAATTTGCCATTTCCTCTAAGATTCTGTTCAAAACTCTCTCTTCTCAGGAACATTTCCTGAAAACCCGACTCCCTATGCTGAATTTTCCTTATGAGCCTTCCCTATGCCCTTGGTAAAATGAAGTTTGACAAACACAACTCTGTGACAATGAACATTTGCATTCATATAACTTTTCTCTTCTCTTGAATTATTTGCTTAATCTCCCAGGAGTGAATTTTCTGGATGAAAGCATTTAGACTTTTTTTTTTTTCTTTTTGAGATAAGGTCTTGTTCTGTCACCCAGGCTGGAGTGCAGTGGCACGATCACAACTCACTACAGCCTTGACCTCCGGCCTCAAGCAGTCCTCCCGCCTCAGCCTCCCAAGTAGCTGGGACTACAGGCACACACCACCACACCCAGCTTATTATTGTATTTTTTGTAGAGACAGGGTTTCCCCATATTGCCCAGGCTGGTCTTGAACTTCTGGGCTCAAGTGATCTGCCTGATGCAGCCTCCCAAAGTGCTAGGATTACAGGCATGAGCCACCCTGCCTGGTCGCATTTAGACATTTTTATGGCTGATTGAATTCATTCATTCAAAAAGTATTTGTTGAGCATCTGTAGGATGCCAAGACTTTGCTGGTAGCTAGGGTGTGACGGTGACTCACAGTGACCTCTTATCCTTCCTAGAACCTACCCCTAGGAGTGGGAGGAGACCACAACCAAAGAAGCAAATAGAGACACAGAATATCAGATGAACAGCAGCTACACAGGCAAACAAAGCAGTGCAGCAGGATTGGAGGTGCTTGTGGTGAGAGGAGGCAGGGAGTTGCTTTTTACATGGGGAGATCAGGGAAGGCCTCAGTGGGTAGGTGATATTTGAAGAGAGAGAGAGAGACCTGGGAGAGGAAACAGAGTGAGCCCTGTTGATATATAAGGGTAGAATGACTCTGGCAGACGGTTGGTGCAAAGGTCTTGTGGCAGAAAACACCTTTTTTGACTTCCATTGTGAATATCTTGGGACACTCAATGGTGTCCCACAGATCTCTGAAACTTTGTTTGTTTATTTATTTATTTAGAGACAGGGTCTTGCTCTGTTGCCCAGGCTGGAGTGCAGTGGTGCAATCATGGTTCACTGCAGCCTCAAACTCTTGGGATCAAGTGATCCTCCCACCTCAGTCTCCTGAATAACTGGGACCACAGTTGCACACCACCGTGCTCAGCTAATTTCTTATTTTTTGTAGATATGATGTCTATGCTTTGTTGTCTAGGCTGGTCTCAAACTCTTGGAGTCAAGCAATCCTCCCTCCTTGGTCTTCTAAAGTGCTGGGATTAAAGGTATGAGCCACTGGCCAATAAATCATTAAAAAAAATCCTTTTTCCCCATTCTGTTATGGACTGAATGTTTGTGACCCAACCCCCAAATTCATGTGTTGAAACCCCAATCCCTAATGTGGTGGCATTTGGAGGCAGGTCTTTGGGAGGTAATTGGGTTTGAATGAAGTCTTGAGGTGGAGCCTGTGAAGGGACTGGTGCTCTTGTAAGGAGACGAAGGGACCAGAGCGCTCTCTGCCATGTGAGGATATGGCAAGGAAGCAGCTATCCGCAAGCTTGGGACCGAAGCTAAGAAAGGACCATGCTGCCATCCTGACCTCAGACTTTGAGCCTCCAGAACAGTGAGAAATACAGAGTTATTGTTGAAGCCACCCTGTCTGTGGCATTCTGTTCTAGCAGCTGGAACTGACTAAGACAGCTTCCCTTCTTCAACCTGGATAATCTCAGTGGACCTACCTTCAAATCTGCTGTTGAGCCACTGGTGATTTTTTCATTATGGTTACTGTACTTTTCAGCTCCAGAATTTATAGATATATATTTTTATAATTTCTTAATTTCTGTCTCTTTATTCATGTTCTGTATTTGGTGGGGCATGGGTCTCGTACTTTCCTTTATTTCTTTAGATTGGGCTTTCTTTAATTCTTTGAATGTACAATTGTCCTTTGGTATCTGTGGGGGATTGGTTCCAGGACCCCTGGGGATACCAAAATCTGTAGATGCTCTAAGTCCGATAGTTGACCCTCTGTATCTGTGGATTCAACTGATCATGGATTGAAAATTGCAATGTGGGAATGTGGATAGGAGGGCTGACCATATGGTATTTGTAATCACTGACTTGACGTCTTTATATAGTCAGTTCAACATGTGGGCCTCCTCAGGGACAGTTTCTATCTGTCTTTTTCCCCCCATGTATGGGCCATATTTCATGAATCTTTTTATGTCTCCTTGTTTTTGCTGTTGAAGACTGGACATATGAAATAACATAATGTGGTTACTCTGGAAATCACATCTCCCCAGGCTTTGTTGTTTCTGCTGTTTATTAAATAACTTCCCTGGATAAAGGGTGTAAAGTCTATGTTCTTTGTCACAGATGACTACGGGGAGTTTCTGGGAACTTCCAGACAGGTTAGACAATGATGATCTCTAAGAGTAGGACTTTCAGGGAGTTTCACTCCCTGGCTTCCCTGTCCAGCGGCTGCCAGCTTTCTGCGTTCACAGCTACTGTGGAGCTGGGAAGAAGGAGATGGCAACAGGGCAAGGTAAAATGCTGCGCAGCTCGCAGTTCTCTCTGAGATTCAGTCATTTTTCTTGAATAAATCTCCAGGAATTGTTGCAAGCCTGTAGTTAATTTCCAGAGTTCTGAAAAGTTTATTTCGACAATTTTCCATCATTTTCAGCCAGAGCCAATTTCACCATTCACTTGAAACTTGCATTTATTTCGCTTCCATCCAGATTTGCAAAACTCCTTGCTCACTGTTCACTAGATCCCGTCTTGATTCACCTCACCTGCACGCTTTCAGACCCCTCTTGGTCTTTGCCCCTCTGTGGTAACTATTGCATTTCTGGAACACTGGACTTAATTCCCAAGCCCTTCTTCACATCCAGGCATTCTACTAAGAAACAGGTCCCCATGGCCCTGAGTCCCTCTTGCTTCACCTTTGTCATATCCTGCATTTCTGGCCCTGCCTCCTTGTTAGCTCAGCTCTACAAAGAACCTTAGAGAACATTTGGAACAGTGGCGCTCAAACTTGAGCAAGCTTCAGATTTCTCTGGAGGACGCGTTACAGATGGCTGGGTCCCATCCCCAGGCACTCGAAGTGCCTGATCTAGTTGCCTGTGATGAGGCCTGGGAATTTGCATTTCTAACAAGTTCCCGGGTGCTGCTGGCTCAAGGACCCCACTTGGAGAACCAGAGCGCTAAGGGTCCTCGGTGGCCCAGCAGGACCCCTGCAGACGCCTAAGGCAGATCAGTGCTCAGTGGCTAGTGGCTAGGGGTGCAGACTGGAGCTGGCCTGCCTGGGCTCAAATTCTGACCTGGGGCTAGTGACTGAAACTCTCCACTCAGTGTCCCCATCTGCAGTAGGGATAGTGATGAGGTTCTAGGGGTGAAGAGTAAGAGAGTGTCTGGAAAGCACTGAGAGCAGGCCCAGCTCATTATGTGGGCCACATCGGTGCAGCCTGTTGTCATTCTTGTTCATTGTTTGGGCCACTTCGGTGCAGCCTGTTGTCATTCTTGTTCATTATGTGGGCCGCATCGGTGCAGCCTGTTGTCATTCTTGTTCATTATGTGGGCCGCATCCATGCAGCCTATTGTCCTTCTTGTTTTACTCACAGGGAAAGAGAAATTTAGGGGGTGAAAATTAGGCCCAAGCTGGCCGGAAGCCCATCAGAGCCTCGAATCCTTATCTTCTCACTCTGGTGGCGTTACCCTTCCACTCTCCAGGCCACTTCCTTTTAGTCTTTTGGTCACGTAGCTGCTTTCATCAGCCCTTGAGGAAATGTGGGATCCATCTGGGAGAACACGGAAGATGTCTGCAGACGCCAGGCTTCACCCAGCGCATTCACTGGGAAGAAAGAACACAGGGTGGGAGTTCGTCACCAGCTCTTGCATTGCCTGCATTTCTCAGGGCCTTTGTTTCCTTGTGTGGGGCTAACAGTAATGCCTACCTCTGAGGTCTGTGGAAGGGTTACATTTGACGAAATATGATCAAGCCCCTAGCAAAGCCTAAGGCACAGAGTCCGCCATTTGTAGAGCCTCGTTGTCACCACGGCTGACTCAGGCATCCTCTGGTCTCCTAGGATTGGGCCAGGTTTCCTTATCTCCGTAAGAAGTCTTCTGGTGCATGGGCCCAGCTGTCAAAACAGATGGTTTTGCTGTTTTCTTTATTCATGCAAATTATTAAAAATAAATGATTCCAGGAGTGACCGCATGGCAGCGTGGCAGCTCTGCCGTTCTGCCAGGGTCTGGGTGTCCCCAGCTGTCCCTGCCTCATGACATCTCCCCTCCGCGCCCCCATTACCCTTTGATACCCGTCACATTTTCTCACATTTACCACAGCACAACTCACATTTTCTCTATTATTTTATACCATTCCTGTTAGTTTTAATCCTGTGGTCCTACATTTAAATTTTTTTCTGATTTTTGGACACCACTTTGCCCAAAGCCCTGCCCTCTGGCTTTCATGAGTAACAGTGAAACCAGAGAGAAAAACTTGAGAAAATTGAAAAAATTCTTCCCTTCGAACCACACTTTTAGGGAAAAAAGACAAAGCATACAAACAAAAAAAGCTAATAAAAATTAAGAGACATTGTTTATTTGAAGACCTTTGAGGGCCTGTGTTGACACCACCTCCACCTCACTGTCACCAGGAACTGTGACTGATGCCATTGAAACAGGTCCAGGACTTTGCATGCAGGTGTATTTAGCTTCATGGGGTCCAAAACGTATGACTCTGGGGGTCTACTTTAATTTAATAATATGAAACTATGAATATGGAGTTAGTTATAAAAGTGATTATTTATTTAGAAGAGAAACCAATCACCATCAATTATAAATTTAATAACACACACGTAAAAGGATCCAGAAAAGTAACCTAGTATTTTATTCATATTAACTAACTATATATTTTTTGGGGGGGGGCACCTATTCTTTGCTCTCCTCTTCATTTGACAAAATTTTTAAAATTTTCTAAAAAGGAGAATGGATTGGTAATCTGGTCTTTCCTCTGGCATCTGGGATCAACATTTATTTATTATTGACAGGTGAGACATTATTTATTTATTTATTTTAGCCTCACAGCTCATTATTGGTAATGATGTCATGCAAAGTTTTAGAATTGTTGTTAAAATTGGGAAGACCTCTGTCAAGTTTCTTTCACACATGGGCTTTAAGAGTTCAAGGCATTTCAGTTGTCTTGACTATGCTTAAGTAGTCTTTGAACCGACATTTCCTCATTATCCAGATGGTCATGAATGCCCGTATTATGAGTTTTTCATAATCAGTGTCAGTATTCAGTGCCACAAAAGCAAGAAATTGGAATCTGTGTTCCTATGATTCACTTTTTTTTTTTTTTTTCAGACAGAGTCTTGTGCTGTTGCCCAGGCTGGAGTACAGTGGTGTGAACGTGGCTCACTGTGGCTTCAACTACCCAGGCTCAAGCAATCCTTCCACCTCAGCCTCCCATGTAGCTAGGACTACAGGTGAATACCACCACCATACCCAGCTGCTTTTTTGATTTCTTTTAGAGACAGGGGTCTCACTATGTTGGCCAAGCTGGTCTCAAACTCCTGGGCTCAGCAATCCTCTTGCTTTAGCCTCCTAAAGTGCTGGGATTACAGGAGTGAACCACTGTGCCTAGCCCACTTCTTATTATTAATTGGATATCAAATCATTCAAGAAACTATTTATTATTTCTATTAGAAATTTATCTTCCTGTTAATGATTTACTGATTTTGATGTAAACTTTTTTGTTATTAAAGTTCCTTTTTCAATATAGAAATAATTTCTGTTGTTTAATTATTCATCATTATAGCTTTTAAAATATTCTATTATTTTCTTTTAGCCTTTTAACAAATTTTAAACTTTCAAAAAAGGTACTTTTTATGCATGTCTACATAAAGAGTCTGTAATTTCTCCCTTGTTTTATTGAAACATTCCAAAACATCTTTTCAAATCACAGTTAAATTAACATATTCAAGCTTCATCAACATTTCTAGTACTTTTTTTGGCATTCCTGTTGTGTTTGGGTTTCTCTCTCATTCTGTCACGCAGGCTGGAGTGCAGTGGTGCAATCATAATTTACTGTAGCTTTGAACTCCTGGGCTCAAGTGATTGCCTTTCCTCAGCCTCTTGAGTAGGTGAGACCACAGGCATGTGCCACTCTACCTGGCTATTTATTTATTTATTTATTTATTTATTTATTTATTTATTTTGTAGAGATAGGCTCTTGCTATGTTGTCCAGGCTGGTCTTGAATGCTTGGCTTCAAGTGGTCTTCCTACCTTGGCCCCCCAAAATGTTGAGATTACAGACATGCATCACCACACCTGGCCCTCTCTTGAATCTGTAAAAACATATACTAGAATCCTCATAATACTATTATAACCATGTTTCAAAGGTTGGAGAGGTTTATAAGGACATCTCTATAATTACACCCATCAAAGAAAAATCCAGTTGATAAGTGTGTTTAAAATACTCCATCAATTAACCTGAACTGCCCCCCGTTCACCTCCCCATATAACTATTGCAGAATATCAGGGTAGTTAAAACTTTTGGTCTTGTGTAGGCAGATTTTTTCCCCATGAGTTAAAGAAATGAGATGCTCAATGCCCATATATTGTGATATTTGTGTCGCCAAGCTGGGTGAATTGGAAGAATGTGTAGGAAGAGTATTCCTAGAGGTCATTTCTACACTAGACTAGCTAGTGATAAGTTTATGTGGAAGTAATTATGAAGCATATACATTTATCCTGTTAAACCCAAACTAAACCCCATCCCTGAGCCAGATCACAAAAATCACTGCAGCCACTCCAGTTCCACCAGTCATGAGGGGAAGTATGATACAGGGAAATTGAAGTGGATGGAGATGGTGGTCTAATTCTGGAATCTGTATTGATGTCATTCATCAGTTTTGGAAAAAAAATTTCAGCTAGCATCACTGCAAATGTTTATTCTGACCTATTTTGTCTCTCTTCTTCTCTGGGACTTCAATTACATGTGTATTAGACCATTTGGTATTACCTTACATTTCTCTCACCCTCTGCTTTTTAAAAAATACTTTTTTCTTTCTATGCTTCAATTTAGAGAATTTCTACTGAGAATTTCAAGTTTACCAAAGCTTTATTTTGTTCATTCTGCTATTAAGCCCACCCACTGAATTCTCTACCTTGGTATTGTATTTTTTAGTTCTACAATTTCCATTTGGTTCTTTTTTGGGGTTTTCATTTCTTTGCTAAAGTTCTTTATATTTTCACCCATTTTGCCCATATTTCCCTCTAAAAATGTCAGCATATATATTAATTAGTTTAAAATCTTTATCTGCTAATGCCAACTGTGGGTCATCTGTGGGCCTGTTTCTACTGACTGCTTTTTCTTTTGATTATGGGTCATACTTCCCAGTTTATATGTGTGGCTTGTAGTTTTTTTTTTTTTTAATGGACTCTTGCTGTCACCAGGCTGGAGTGCAGTGGCGCAATCTTGGCTCACTGCAACCTCTGCCTGCCAGGTTCAAATGATTCTCCTGCCTCAGCCTCCCGAGTAGCTGGGACTACAGGCGTGGTCCACAATGCCCAGTTAATTTTTGTATTTTTAGTAGAGATAGGGTTTCACTGTACTGGCCAGGATGGTCTTGATCTCTTGACCTTGTGATCAGCCTCCCTTGGCCTCCCAAAGTGCTGGGATTACAGGTGTGCACCACCGCGCCCAGCCAGCTTGTAGGTTTTTTTTTATTGAATGCTGCGGTTTATGTATAGCATAGCAGTGGAGACTGAAAGAAGTACTTATTTATTCTAGGAAGTGCTTGCCCTTTTGTGTGTCAGGTATCTTGGATTAGGATCTGAGCTCTTTAATCTAATAATTAGTTGAGCTGAATTAGAGTTGAGGTTGCCACTCTAGTTGATTTAGTTCACCTCTGGTTTCAAATAGCTTGAGTGTGAGATCACCCTCTCTCTAGCAAGGCTATGAAATCTAAGCACCATGACACCACAACATTTCTCTCTGCTTTTCTGTGTCATCTCCTGACTTCTTGGACACCATTTATTCAATAAATTTCTATGGGAGAGAGTTGGAAGACAGACAGAGATGTCCAGTGCTATATTTGGGATTCCTCCAGGTTCAAGTCTAACACCAGCTGTGAAATTTCCGGTTAGTTTCTCCTTATTCCCCCAAATTTTATTTGCCTGTAGCAAACTTGATTTTCTGTCCATCTATGACCCTATGCTTGACAACTTACCACAGGACTCGAAGGGACCAGGTTTGCTCAACTGACATGGGCTCATCCTTCTCTGGAATTTAGTTTATTTGGCTTTCGAATCTATAGGTTTTCAATGGTTTTAAAGAAAAAGATGATTTAGTAGCTTACCAGTGCTTTATCCTTACTCTGCTGGACTGGTCGTCTTTTGTGATCTTTTACATCCTAACCAGAAGTTGAAACACTTAACATCTTTTTAATTTTGTAAAATCTCCTTTTTTTTTCTTTCATTTTTTCATTTTACATTTCTTTTAAGGCATTGTTTTGTTTATTGGCTCTGATATCCCTTCTAATTTAGTTTTTATTTCTGAAAAATTTCCTTTGTACTTCTAATTCTGTTTTGTGTTCTATTGTTTTCATCTGTCTTTCAAATCTTATATTTCTAAATGTTTCTAGTTATGACTTAAATGATACTTTAAGATACTTTAATGACATCTATCATTTTCCTAATTCTTTTTACCTCATTTCAAATATTAGGTTACATTTTCATCTTCATTGTATGTATACCTGTCTGATGTATTTTCATTGTCTGTAGGGCCAATATTATTGTTGTTATTAATATGTTATTATTCTTCTTTCTCTTATAATAACTATATTAGATTTGGCTATCATCCATTTTGTTGCTTTTTTAAAGTGAAACAAGTTTTTCTTTGTTCATAGGATGAGGTATAGGTCAAGATAGGTTTTCAAACTTCATGGGTCTACATTCCCTGTTCCGTTGTTTTTGCAAAATGATTTCAAAAATACTGCCTTGTGTTTTCTGAGATCTGACATTCTGCTCGCATTCCCCATTTTCTTCTGAGTCATTTCTCTTATCTGAGCATTTTGTTTGCTAGCTTTGAAGACTTACAGGCTGCTTCACTGTGGTCAGAATAGTATTGTGGTCTCCTTTACCCACCCAGGAACTGAACCCGGTAGAGCCACCTCTCAGCCTGCCACTCCTGGATTGGAGCTCTGTGCTTTCAGTGAACACAGGTCAGCAGTGTTGTGTTTTCCTGCCCTCTGGACTGTTGGAATCCCAGTTGACTTCCCCGACTTGCCAGTTGTTTCCCCTTACCCAGATCCTCATACCACGTGGGTCCTGCAGCTGTTGGTGGTTTGTGCCACACAGTCTTACTGTGAGATTCTTTGGGATCCCTGGTCATTGATTTTGTTGTAGAAGTACAGAGCCTTTGATTTTGATATGCTAGTTATTCAGTCTGTTTTTATAGGGAAATTTGAGGAGATTAAACTATTATACCCTATAATCTCCCCAGAATCCTTGTCATAATTATGTTCAAAAGACTATAAAAGAAAAAAAGAGTTTTACTAATTATCCACCTCTGGTGCCAATCAACTGAGATATTTCTGGAAAGGACGGTTCTCTCCCAGTTTGGTGGCTAGCCAAGGTCACCATCTATGGCTGTTTGCAAAGACCCCCAAAACCCCAATCTGGTTCCTTGACACCTTGAATTTTCTCTGTTGGGGGCTGAATTGTGTCCCCCAAAAGTCATCTGTTGAAGTCCTAACCCCCAGTACCTCAGAATGTGACTGGATTGGGAGATAGGGCTTTTAAGGAGGTGACTGAGGTTAAATGAAGTCACAGGGATGGGTTCTAATTTAAACTGACTGGCATCTTTGTAAAGAGAGGAGATTAGGACACAGACAGGCACAAAAGGAAGACCCTGTGTAGACGCAGGAGAAGACGCCATCTGCAAGCCAAGGAGAGGGGCTTCACTGTGAAACCCCCACTACAGGCACCTCGATCTCGGACTTCCAGCCTCCAGAACTGTGAGAAAATAGATGTCTGGGCTGGGTGCAGTGGCTCATGCCTGTAATCCCAGCATTCTGGGAGGCCGAGGCAGGCAGATCACGAGGTCAAGAGATCAAGACCATCCTGGCTAACATGGTGAAACCCCGTCTCTACTAAAAATACAAACATTAGCTAGGTGCGGTGGCGCACGCTTGTAGTCCCAGCTACTAGGGAGGCTGAGGCAGCGGAATTGCTTGAACCCGGGAGGTGGAGCTTGCAGTGGACTGAGATCGCGCCACTGCACTCCAGCCTGGGTGACAGAGCGAGATTCCATCTCAAAAACAAAAACAAAAACAAAAAAAACTAAACACGTTTTGTGGAAAGAATAAGAAAGAATAAGGTAGAGTGATTTTTATTTTATTTTTTTTCTGTTATTTTGGCACAGGCACGACCAAGACCAGGAAATGATTGGTCTTTTATCTGTTTTCTTATCTGTTTCTATTATGGCTGTACCTAAAAGTGTTTAAATTATACAAAATATTTTCTCGCTCTCTCTCTGCCTCTCTCTCAGAGGTTTATTCCAAAGGTTTCCTGGAGAGGGAGCGTGGTGGAAACCAGACTTTGTTGGCAGAAAGAGATGGTTCAAACGTTTTGTCTGCTGCTCACTCACTGGACGTTGGGCGAGGCATCTGACATGTTTGAGCCGCTGCTTCGTCATTTGTAACTAGGAAATGATGCCCCTCCCAAAGGATAGACATAAGCGTTACATGAGATAAAGCTGTAATTTGCTTCCTGGCCCATAACAGACCCCAAATAAATGGTATTTTCCATTTCTTCTCTTCCTTCTCCCAACCCATAGTTAGCCAGAAAAAAACCAATTATGAACAAAGAAAAGTCCAGTTCATTGAATCCCTGTTTACATTTATGTAAATTAGAAGCATGCTACTCACTGCACTCCCGATTCGGTGTCCTCAGCAGGAGTTCAAAGAGGTGCTGCTCCCAGACTCAGGAAGTGCACCACTAGGCTGGTCCATGGACAGTCTTCTGAGCATGGGCCCCTCTCAGAAACAGAGGCTGTTCCAAGAATTCTATAGACAGTGCATTTATTGGGCAACTGGCAAGCTGATGTCCCACCTAGTGGTCAGTGGGAGGTAGCCCATTTCAAGAAGAGATGAGAAGACATTGCATAATATCTTCTGCTGGACAGAGCCTGAAGAACTGTCAGCTCACTCCATTCTCTCCATTTACAGAGGCCTGGGCACGTACAGCACAAGCGTGAGGCATGACAGGCGCAGCGTGCAACGTCCCCTGGCAATGAGGGTGGGGCTGGTGAGTGTCACTCTCCTGGAGAGAGAAAGAAAGTCATGAGATTAAGAGGCATACCTTTGAATGGTTTCCCTAAAATATAAAAAATTTCAAATACACAGAAAAGTTTATAACACACAACACATTCCCCACCCAACTCTCTTGAGTGCTAACATTTTGTCACACTTGCTTTCTATTTTGTTAAGAAACAAAACAACACACGTCCCATCAAAGCTCCTAGAATACCCTTCCACGACGCTTTCTCTTCCCTGTCTGCCACCCAGAGGTAACCATCAGCTCCAATTTCGTGTCTACCTTAAAATTACAAAATTCAATTTTGTGGCATTCAGAAATCACACTAACATCCCACGTGTGAATCCATCTTTTTGCATGTTTTCAAAATTTATTTTATTGATGACATGCTGTGTGTATTTTTTCTATTACGAATAATGCAATGAACTTTCTTGTGCTACTTTCCCTGTGGAAATTCTGCAAAAGTTTCTCTACTACTTTGTTACATGTGGAACCGCTGGATCAAAGAGCAAATGTTTTCTTTCCAGAGGTACTGTACCAAATTACCCTTCAAATCTCCAGGGGTAAGAAGTCCTCGAGCTCTGTATCTGCACTTATGTTGAGATTGTTAGTCTTCTAAATATTTTCCATTTGGTGGTTATGAAATGACATTTCATACTGCTTTGATTTGTAGTTTCTTATTTAGTAGCTATATTGAACATCTTTTTATGTTTCTTGGCTTTGTATCTTTTTTCTCTTGTGAATGGTCTGTTGATATCTTTTGCCTTTTATTTTTATTTTTGAGACAGGGTCTCGCTCTGTTGTTCAGGCTGGAGTGCAGTGGTGGGAACACAGCTCACTGTAACCTCCACCTCCCAGGTTCAAGCAATCCTGCCTCCTCAGCCCCCTGAGCAGCTGGGACTACAGGTGCATGCCACCATGACTGGCTAATTTTTTTTTTTTTTTTTTTGTAGAGGCAGGGTTTTGCCGTGTTGCCCAGGCTGGTCCCGAACTCCTGAGCTCAAGCGATCCTTCCACTGTGGACCTCCCAAAGTGCTGGGATTACAGGCATAAGCCACCATGCCTGGCCACTTTTATGTTTTAGTCGGATTTTTTTTTTCCTTGTTGATTCTCAGGGTTTCCTTATGTATTCCTGATAGGAATCCCCATTTTCGGTTATATGCTTTGCAAATATCTTTTCCCATCTGTACCTTACCTTTTTTTTTTTTTAAAGTAAAAGTTTAAAATGGAGTTATATACATTCATAAAAATGCACAAATCATAAATATAGAGCTCCATGAATTGTTACACCCGTGTAACCACCCAGATCAAGAATTGGAATACAACCTGCCCTACTTCCTGACCATTCTAGCATCTGCCGCACTCCCAAGATAAGCACCGTGCAGATTTCTGAGTAACTTTGTGTTGTTCTGAATTTTATACGATGAAGTCGCACACCATGTACTCTTTGGTTTCTGTTTTTGTTCACTTGATTGTAAAGTTGCGAGATTCATTTATAACGTTGCATGCAGCAGTCATTGTTTATTTCCCATTTCTATGTAGTATTTCAATGTATGCATCTACTACTTTCATATGAATCCATTTGATTGTTAAAAATGTTTGGGTAGGATGGACTCGGTGGCTTACACCTGTAATCCCAGCACTTTGGGAGACAAAGGCAGACAGATCACTTGAGGTCAGATGTTCGAGACCAGCCTGGCCAATATGGTGAAAGCCCATCTCTACTAAAAATACAAAAATTAGCTGGGCGTGGTGGCACATGCCTGTAATCCCAGCACTTTGGGAGGCTGAGGCAGGAGAATCGCTTGAACCTGGGAATTGGAGGTTGCAGTGAGCCAAGATCGCGCTATCACATTCCAGTGTAGGCGTCACAGCAAGACTCCATCTCAACAACAAACAACAACAGCAACAACAACAACAATAACAACAACAACAACAACAGGTATCTGGGTAATTTCCATGTTTGAACAATTATGAATAAAGCTGCTGTGAACATTCTGGCACATGCCTTTTGGTGTGCACAGGGCAAAAGTGCAAGGTCATAGGGCACACGCATCCAGCTTTTGTAAAGTCTGCCTGTAATGAAGACCCTCCCATTTTCTACCTGTCAGGAGGTTAACTGCTGCTGGGAGCTGGCCAAACGCTATCCTCTTAGCCCAGTGACAGTCCTGATTTAATGACCAGAAGATGTGGGGATAAAACAGCCCAGCCCCACAGATTAATGCTGAACATCTCTAAGGACCATCCCAGCTTCAGAACCTCCTGGGGGACCACTGGGACCACCTGAAGTCTCCATTTCAAAGTTGAATAGAAGCAGTGAGGACAAATACAATTTTGCCTTGTTACCAATGTAAGGGGGAAAGTAACCTTGTATTTCTGGAATCAACTCCATTGGTCATGATGTATTTTTTTATATTTTCCTTGCTATTATTGGTAGTATTTTAAAGAAGATGTTTAGACCTAACTGCGTGAGGGATATCGGTCTATCGTTTTCTTCTCTCATCTCCTCTCGTCATAAAATGAGTAGGGAAGAGTTTCCTCCTACTGTATTTCTGAAAGAGATTGGTGTTTTTATTTCAATTTGATAGACTTTACTGGTGGAACCATCTGGCATGAGTAATTTCTTTGTGAGAAAATTTTAAAATTACAAAATTCAATTTCTCACATATATATATGTAGATTCGATTTCTCCTAGGTTTAGTAATTTGTGTCTCACAAGGAATTTGTTCATTTCATCTAAATTGCCACATTTATTGGCATAAAGTTGTTTATACTATTACTTTATTAATTTTTTACTATTTGTAGGAACTATAGTAATGAGCCCTCTTTATTCTTGGTATTGATAATCTGTGTGTTGTCTCTTCAGTGTTTTTTTTTGTAATCAGTCTATTTAGAAGTTTATCAATCAACCAGTTTTTGATTTCATGGATTTTTTTCCTATTATTTGTCCACTTTCAGTTTCACTGATTTCAGCTCTTTACTGTTTCCTTTATTCTTTTGATTTTGATGTTCTATTACTCCTCTTTTTTCTTCTAACTTCTTGAGGTTGATATCTAGATAACTGATGTTAGACTTTTTCTATTTTTAAATAAAGCATACATTTCTGACTACATGGCAGCATCCCACATATTTTGATATATTGTATTTTCATTCTTTCACATTGAAATATTTCTTTTTATGAGAAAGGATGGGTGAAATGTACAACTATCATTGCAGCTTTGTCTATTCCTTCAATTTTCTTATTTTTGCTTTATGTATTTTTAAGCTTTGTAATTGGTCGTCGTCACATTTAATATTATTATGGCTTCTTAATCATTTACTCTTTTGTCATTATACAATTTACCTTTTTCAGGTAATATTCCTGGTTTTGACGTCTACTATGTGTGATATTAAAATAATTGTGTCAGCTGTTTTATGATTAGTCTTTGCCTAGCATACTTTTCCCTATCTTTTTATTTTTAATCTACTTGTAACTCTGTATTTAATTTAAACTGCATCTCATGTATACAGCACTTATGCACTGCTACGTTTGAGTTTTGCTTATTTTATCCAAACTGATAATCTCTGCCTTTAATTGGAGTGTTTAGACCACTTATATTTAATACAGTTATTGGTATGAATGGGTTTAAATCTACCATCTTGCCTTCTATATAACTTGTTTGATAAGGTGTCTGTTTAGAACTTTTGGCCATTTTTATTTTGGATTGTTCATTTTCTTGTTGCTGAATTTAAGTCCTGTATTGGATATACGTTTTGTAAGTACTTTCTTCCACTCTGTGGCTTGTCTTTTTATTTTTCTAACAGCATCTTTTGCAGAGCAAAAGTTCATGATTTTGGTAAAGTCCAACTTATAAACTTTTTGAATGGATCATGCATTTAGTGTTGTATATGTAAAAACTCATCAATAAACCCAAGGTTATGCAAATTTTCTTCTAGAATTTTTATAGCTTTGCATTTTAGACTTAGGTCTCTGATTGATTTCGAGTTAATTTTTGTGAAAAGCCTAATATCTGTGTCTAGGTTCATATTTTTGCATATCGATGTCCAGTTGTTTCAATGCCACTTGTTGAAAAGACTATCCTTTATCTGTTGAATTGCTCTTGTGCCTGTATCAAAGATCAGTTGACTATATTTGTGTGTGACTCTTTCTGGGCTTTCTTCTATTCCATTCATCTATGCATTTATTCTTTTGCTAATACTATGCTGTGTTGATTACTGTAGTTTTATAATAAGTCCTGAAATAAGGTAGTGTGAGGCCTCCAACTTTATTCTTCTTCAGTATTGTGCTGGTTATTCTAGGCCTTTTGTCTGTCTACACAAGCTTTAGAATCAGTTTTTCAATATTTAGAAAATAAATTAATGAGATTTTGACTGGAATTGCATTGACTCCATAGATCATGTTGGGAAGAATTGACATCTTAACAATGTTGAGTCTTCTAATTTGTTAATATATTTCTTTATTTAGATCTTCTTTGATTTATTTCATCAGTGTTTTGTAGATACAGATCTTGTGTATATTTTGTTGGGTTTATTACTAAGTATTTGATTTTGCTGGTACTATTGCCAATGCTATTTAAAATTTTAAATTCCAATTATCGATTGCTGATGTATAGAAAAGCAAGTGATTATGTAATTCACTTTGTATCCTTTGAACTTTCTATATTTTAAAATTTATTGAAACTTTATGACACTGGATATGGTCTATGCTGACTGTTCTGTGTACACTTAAAATGGATGTTTGTACTGTCGTTTTTACATAGAGATTCAATAAAGTAAATTAAGTCAAGTTGATGGATCATGTTGTTCAATCTGGAAGTCCCAGAAGTTGGTTTTTGTGTTTTGTTTTGTTTTAGATTCTTTGTGATTTCTACAATTATGTCTATGAATAGAGACAGTTTTATTTCTTCCTTTCCAATTTGTATACATTTGAATTTCTTTTTCTTGTCTTACTGCACTAACTAGGATTTTCAGTATGATGTGGAGAGGGGTGGCGAGAGAGGACATCGTGCTTATTCTTGATCTTTGGGGGAAAGCATCCAGTTTCTTACCATTAAGTGAGATGATGGCTGTAGGGTTTTGCAAGTGTTCTTCATTCAGTTGAAGATATTCCCCTATATTCCCAGTGTGCTGAGAGTTTTTTCCTTATGACTTTAGCTTTTTGTGTCTTATATAAGAATACCATCCTGTCTTCTGAACATAGAGCCTCATATATCTTCTGTTAATGTTTTCATGATTTTCTCTCATATTTTGAGATTTCTTTTTGTAAGTGGAATGAAGTGAAAATCAAAAATTTTTTAACGTTTCTTCAATTGTTGTCTCATCATTTGCTGAAGAAAGCATCATTTTCCAACTCTTTTAAGATGCTTCTTTTATAATATTTAAAAATCCCATACATGCTGTTTCTGGGCTTCATTCAATTTAATTGCTTCATTATCTATTCCTGCACCAATGCCACACTATTTTAATTACTTAGCTTTATATTATGTTCTGGTATCCCCCTTGTGCTCCTCAATTTCCAGTTTCTCTTGGCCAGTCTTTAACATACACGTTTCCTCTGTTGTCTTCTCTGCCTGGATGTTTCTCCCCCAGATATCCACTTGATTTGCTCTTTCAGGTTTTATCTAAATGTCCTGCTCTCATTGAGGGCTTCCACAGCCAAGTGATCTAAAATTTTCACTACTTACCCTACATTGCTATCCCAGCCTGCTTTATTTTTCTCCTTGAAACTGAGTACTATCTAAATATACTATATGTTTTACCTGTTTAGTCTGTTTGCTGTCTCCCTGAGCAGAATGTAACTCTAGAAGGAAAAATATTTTTGTCTATTTTGTTCACCACTTAAGTTTTTGCACCCAGAAACAATGGCTGCCACAAGTTATGTATTGAATTGGATTGCATTGAATTGCTAAGACAAAGGCTTCAGTCTCTGTTTCTGCATGAAAATGTCAATGGCCACCTTAGCTCAGAGGAGTGGCATTTGACAAAATCCACTTTCTCATTGGCTTCGGGAAGAGGACAGCTATGTGTTTAGGGACCATTTATAGCAGATACACCTCCTTATAAACCAAATCTGAATTAGGCCTCCTCTTTGTGCTGAGCTTCCCAAGGTGCTGATCGCTTCCTAAATTTCCATGGTGGATGTCCTCTGCTGGCCTCCTTAGGTCTGTAACCTCATCACCAGGACACGTGGCTCCGAGCCAGCAATCAAAGCAGGGTTTTGAATGAAAGGTGCTCTGTGACTCCTAAGGTAATGACCTTAGGAACCAAGAAATCCATAAAAAGAGGATGTGGTCTCTAGGAAAACAAATGGAAATTTTGATATGATGTGGATAACTGTAAAAAAAAACACAATTAATTTTGCCCAGGTTACCTAATTAAGGTAGGCTAGTTTTCCCACACTTGTCCTTATAACCATCTTCACTGGCCCTCAGGTTCAGTGGATGAGCTTCCTCTCTTCAGAGTTTGCTGCTATTGCCACAATCTTATTTCTTAGGGGCATTCATACACACTTCCTCCACAGAGGTAAGACGCACAGGTGGGGGTTGCAAAGTTGAATTTGGGATGTGGAATTTTGTAGACATTACAAAAAACCAGATCTGTCCACCCAACGTCAAGGGCGCTCTTGTGTGATTTCAGAGCAGGAAGTCCTTGATCTCCTGGAAGTAAAACCTTTTTTTTTTTTTTTTTCTTCCAGTTTATAGACGGTCTTATAAATTCTTCTCTGAAATACAGTAACACAAAATCTCCTAACAAATAAAGGCAGCAAGTTTTTTGGTATTATTGACAAAACTCTTCATCTAGATAGATATATAACTGCATTATGCATTTCCACATTTATTTTGCCAGTTGGAGGAAGGAAAGCTGAGCGGCATGTTTCCTGCTACCTGCAGGTTCCCTGCATCTGGGTTTGGCTAGTTGTCCTAAGTCTGCAAAAAATGCTCATTTTAATCAAACTCCTTTAGCTGTTAGAAGATGTGATTCATGCAGGAGTTAAAGCCTTTATGAATGAGAGGGAGAGAGAAAAAGAGAGAGGAAGGGAAGGAGAGAAAAAAGAGAGGAAGAAAGGGGAAGCAGGAAGAAAGAGGAGAAAAGAGAGAAGAGAGAAGGAGGAGGAGAGGGGGAGCAAGGGAGAGAGTGACAGGGTGTCCTGTCCTTGGAGAGTCCTGGTCCCACAACTGGAGGGCCCTGATCCTACCCCTGGAGGGCCCTGGTCCTAATCCTGGAGAGCCCTGGTTTTGCCCCTGGGTGAGTCCTGCTCCTGCCCTGGTGAGCCCTGCTCTTGTCCCTGGTGAGCCCTGGTTCTGCCCTTGTGAGTCCTGGTGCTGTTCCTAGGTGAGTCCTGCTCCTACCCTTGGTGAGCCCTGGTCCCGCTCAGGTCCAGCCTGGTTCTGCCCTGGGTGTTTCTGACCCTGCCCCAGGTGATTCTTGGCACTGATCCTTGACTGCCCCTGGGGAACGCCTAGAAACTTATGTTGTCCCAGGACCTCCTAAGCAGGGAGAGCCGGCCCAGCCATTCTGAGATCCTGCCTTGGCTCTAGTGCCTGAGGTCACAAGGTCTGGGCTCTTTTACTGTCCGTGGAGCTCATCCACTACCCTCCTTCCTCCCCAAGAATTAGCAACTCCAGAAGGACCCATATCGCATCTTCTCTTTCCAGGGACCTCATAAAATCTGTGGCTGAGAAGGGGCAATTTTCTCCCATAGAGAGCCCCTCCTAAGCCTGTGGTCTGGCTTCATGCGGCCTGATGGGGCCCTCAGAGGTTGCAGCCAGAAAGGAGGGGAAAACCTCAACGCTGTGCATTATTTCTTTTTCTAAAACGTGCAGGGAAAAGTGTAACTAAACACAAAGGCATGCAGGAGGAACCAGTACCACTCTGGGGCTGCGGGCTTGTTTCCACAAAGGCTGAGTACTGCTGGCCCTTCTAGGCATCTCATCACCTCCCTTGGAAAGATGCAAAGCTTAATGTCTCTTATTCGCCTAATAGTGAAGACTGCCAAGTGCTCTAGAAGTGCTTTACATTTGGATTACGTCCCAAGTCACGCACGACATCCCTTTTGGTGGATGCTGCCAAATTCCCAAATCCCTTATCCCCTCCCCATCCCTCACCCCTTCTCTCCCTCCTCTCTTGGATTCATGGAGGAGACCGGGATGGGATATTCTTGTCTCTTGGTGGCCATTCAGAATTTGTCTGTGGGTTTCCAGTCTCCTTTTCCGTCACTGACTCCCTCTGATTTGCTGACAGTAGCCTGGACAATGTGGTGGGAGATTCCCTGCCTGGGAGCCCAACAACCTATGGCTGACCCTAGCATGGCCTTTAACCAACTAGTGACCTTGAGCAAGTCACTGTATCCGTCGGAGCTTTCCTTTCCTGACCACAAAATGAGGTAATAATAGCTCCTACCTCCCGTGATTCTGATGAGACTGAAAAGAAATAATGCATGTTCATTAATTCACTAATCCATTTATTCACTGTGAGACACAAAGGACAGTGCCTGTTGCATCAAAGACTACAAATGTGGCCAGGTGCAGTGGCTCATGCCTGTAATCTCAGCACTTTGGGAGGCCGAGGTGGGAGGATTGCTTGAGCCCAGGAGTTCAAGACCAGCCTGGAAAACATAGCAAGACCTTGTCTCTATTTAAAAAAGAAAACATTATATATATATATAATGTATATTAAATGTGTATATATATATTTACAGGAGACAGGAGTTATATTATTCACATATAATAGACAGGAGTTATATACTCAAATCAGTCTCCCCCAGCATTCAGGGACCAGAGTTTTTAAGAACACCTTGGTGGATGGGGGGTTGCCAGTGAGCTGGGAGTGCTGATTGGTCAGGTCAGAATTGAAATCACAGGGATTTGAAGCTGTCTTCTTGCACTGGGTCAGTTCCTAGGTAAGGGGCCACAAGAACAGATGAGCCAGTTAATTGATCTGGATGGTGCCTGCTGATTCATCAAGTGCAGGGTCCGCAAAATATCTCAAGCACTGGTCTTAGATTTTACAATAGTGTTTTTATCCCCAGGAGCAATTTGGGGTGGACAAGAATCTTGTAGTCTCCAGCTGCATGACTCCTAAACCACAATTTCTAATCTTGTGGCTAATTTGTTAGTCCTACCAAGGCAGTCTAGTCCCCAGGCAAGAAAGGGGTTTGTTTGGGGATAGGGCTGTTATCATCTTTGTTTTAAATTATAAACTATAAACTAAGTTCCTCCCAAAGTTAGTTCAGCCTATGCCCAGGAATGAACAAGGACAACTTGAGGGTTAGAATCAAGATGGAGTGGGTTAGGTCAGATCTCTTTCACTGTCTCAGCTCTAATTTTGCAATGGCGGTTTCAATCTCTTTCTTTAGGTTTTATAACGTCTTAATCTTAAGTGTTAAGCATGTCCGTATAAGAAACCACTTGAGCAGGCTTAGTGTGAGCAACAAGGCTGTTTAATCACTTGGGTGCAAGTGGGCTGAGTCTGAGAAAGGAGTCAGCAAAGGGTGGTGGGAGTGGAACTGGTTTTATAGATTTGGGGTAGGTAGTGGAAAGTTACAGTTAGGGGCAGTTTTTTCGGGCAGGGGAAGAATGTCACAAGGTGCATAGTCACAAGGTGGGAGGAGGTCACAAGGCACGCTATCACAAGGTGGATTGATGAGTTAGGGTAGGGCAGGAACAGATCACAACGGTGGAATGCTGCGAGGTCGGTTAATCAGTTAAGGCAGGAACTAGCTGTTTCTTCTTCTTCAGTGGTTCTCCTGTTGCTCCAGGCTTTGCAACTCCAGGAGGCCTGTACGTGTGGGTCACAGGGGTCACAATGGCTTGACTATGGTGTAGCCCATTCAGAGGACCTTCCATTAAGGTGCTGGGTAATGAAGATGGAAAAAAGCCGAAGAACGTTCTAACTTCTTCCTGCTCATCAGGGGCATCGCCCGGGTGGGTGTTGACCCCAAGGTGAGAAAAAGAAAACTACAAACGTGAACTGTCATTGTGCGTGCCGCCAGCAGGCAGGGCTGTCTTCAGGAGGGGCCTGGACACAGACGGGATTGCTCCTGTTCGGGTTGGAGAGTTATAGCTGTGAGTCTCTGAGATCGCGGAAAGCATGGCAGGCTCAGGGCTCTACCACGTGGCCGACCCCATCTCTGCTGCCTTCCTCAGAGCCTGCAGCTTTGTTTCTGGATTTCCCTTTGCTGATTTGATGCTTTGGGCCTACGGTTTTGTATTGGGTTCCCTGGGCTGCTGTAATGAATTATTACAGACTTAGAATAACAGATTGTTATTCTCTCATAGTTCTGGAGGACAGAAGTCCAAAGTCAAGTGGTCAGCAGGAAGAACCTGTTCCTGCCAGCTCCTGGTGGCTCCAGGCTTCCCCAGTTTGTGGCTACATCACTCTAGCCTCTGTGTCTTCCCATGACCTCCCCTGTCTCTCTCTGAGTCTTCTCTTCTTACAAGAACACTGTCGATGAAAAGAGTTGAACTCTGTAAAATATTTGAAGAGATTTATTCTGAGCCAAATATGAGTGACCACGGAGTCCCTCAGGACATCCTGAGAACATGTGTCCAAGGTGGTCAGGGCACAGCTTGGTTTTGTACATTTTAGAGAGGCATGATATCAATCAAATACATTTAAGAAATACATTGGTTTGTTCTAGAAAGCCTGAACAACTCAAAGTAAGGGGGCTTCCAGGGTATAGGTGAATTTAAACATTTTCTGGCTGATAACTGGTTGAGTTTGTCTAAAGACCTGGGATCAACAGCTTAAGATAAAAGATTGGAGTCCAAAGTTCTTTTGAAGTCTTACAGTGGCTGCCCTTAGAGACAATAGATGACAAATGTTTCCTATTCAGATCTTAGTGAATCTCTTTAGGATTAAGAGGGTCTGAAAGAAAAAGATCTAGCTATGTTAATAGAGAGTCTTTACAGATGCAAATTTTCCCTCACAAAGAACAGCGTTGCAGGGCCATTTCAAAATATGGCAAAGGAAAATGTTTTGGGGGTAAAATATCTTGATTTTCTTCCTTGTCTCGTAATGTTAAGCCAGAGTCATGTTGGAAAGTAAGTCACAGCATACAGGGTTAAATAAAACCCATCTGATGAGACTTATGATTTGTAGGGCGTGACTTCCCAGACCCCTTAGATAGGAATTTGGGCAAGATAAAAATCAGAGTTTAGTCCTCAACACCAACCATTGGATTTAGGGCCCTCTCTATGATCTCCTCTCAACCCTCAACTAATTACATTTGCAAAGACCCTATTTGTAAATTAGGTCACATCCGGAGGTGGACGTGAAATTTGGGGGACACTATTCATCCCCTCACAGGCATTCACGCCGGGCTCAGCATGTGTTAGCAATGTAGTCACCCATAGTGGTTGGAAGCTCCTTCTTTTAGGCCTGGAGACAGACCCTGAGAGCCCTGGTCCTGACCTGGTGAGCCCTGCTCCTGCCCCAGATGACCCCTGATGACCCCTAATGTTGGGGACAAAACTGCTGACACTGACTAGGCCGGAGGACATTTGTTTGCTCCCCTCGTCCAGCACCCAGGGCAGCCCTGGAGTTCTTTCTTGCTTTACCAGATTCTTTTTTTCAGCCTCATTTTATTTTCTGAATCTTTTTGTCCTATCATCTCAAGTAGCCTACAATCAAACCAAAGCCATGGTCTGAATGTTGTGGTTATTGAGAGGGTAAAGTTTTTTATTTTTGTTTTTAGAGATGGCATCTCTCACTGTTACCCAGGCTGGAGTGCAGTGGTGCGATCCTAGCTCACTGCAGCCTTGACCTCCTTGGACTCAATTGATCCTCCCGCTTCAGCCTCTTGAGTAGCTGAGTCTATAGGCATGAACCACTGTGGAGTCCAAATAAGTAAGCAACGACGAGGAGAGCCGTTGTTCTGAGAGACCAGTAATCACAGACAACTAACTAGTACAACATCCTGTTCCCAAGTACCTCGCTCCACACGTAGTGCCAGCAGCAAAACCTCATTCTGCACATAGCCCCCTCCAGTGTGAACCTGTAAAACTTCCTCCAGCCCCTGCCTCTTGGCACACAGCCCTTTCTCTGCTGTGCTGTCCATTGCACCCTTGCGACATATCTTTGTACCTTACCTAGTTGGCCTTTCTTTACCTACAACTGTCTTGGTAAAATCTTCTACCACCTGTGACGCTGGCCCCAGCCAGTCGCACCCACAACAGCCACCATACCCAGCTTTTTAAAAAAATTTTTGTAGAGATGGGGTCTTGCCATGTTGCCCAGGTCGGTCTTGAACTCCTGGCTTCAAATGATCCTCCTGCCTCAGCTGGGATTCTAATGTGCTGGGATTACAAGTGCAAGCCACTGTGCCTAGCCTGCAAAGGGTTTTCTAAATGTTAAAGCAATAATTTGTTTAAAAATATTTTTAATTTGAAAAGATCAGAGAGATAAAGTACGATACGTAAATGCGTGAAATTGGTAGTGGGCTGCAAAAATGCTCGTACTGAGTTCTTCCTTTCTGTCCCCTCTCGACTTGATTATCAATTTCTGCACCCCCTTGGGCTCTGTCAGGATTGCATCCTGCCTGCTTTGTACACACGGAACAGACTTGTGGGTTCTTGGCAGCCCTAAGGGACCAGGCTCTGGTGAGCGATCACAGCCAGCGCTGCCTTCCTTTCAGGCCCCGGTGTTGCTCTGTTTATGTGTCTTACGGCTTCTGCAGCACTGCAATGCCTGGAGGAAGAATTTCCCACCTAGAGGCTTACTGCTCTGTGCACAGACACGCCAGTTGCAGGAGAATGAGTGTCTAATTTGGCGTGGCCCAGGGAGGCTGAAAACTCAGCCCCAGGTCTTCGTTTACCTTCAGCTGCTGGCAATGGAGGTGAGGGGGAGGGTGGGGCTGTGGGTTTCCACCTAATTTGTTTCTCCTGGATCTTTGGCCCTGGCAGCCTCCCTTCAGCATTTCGAGGTGTGGATAAACCCCCGGAGACCGTTTGTTCGGATTCCATTTGACACCAATTTTCTCGGTCACCCTGTGTCCGAGGGCCGGCTAAGTAGCTGTCTGCCTGCATTTCCCATTGCAGGCTTCTCACTTCCAGGGCTTGTTACGGTGCATTAGCCAGAGCTCATTTCATAGCAGTGAGATCATTGCTGTGGCTCAGAGGGTTTCGCAGGGCAGCTGTTTGTGGCTTCAGCACGGGTGCAAACTAAGGGATGACGCGAATAGCGGTCCTGACAGTTGCGTTTTCATCAGGGAGCTGCTCTAATCCTCTAACTGGAATGCCGTGAATACGATGTGGTTCTGTCTTCCTTGTTGCTACTTTTTGGCGGGGAAGCGATGTGCGAATATGGAGAAGGAAGCAGAGGAGGGCCAGGTGGGCATTGCCCTGGGCAGGTGCTGCAGAGGGAGGGACAGTGTGGAAACTGGGCAGAGACAGTTAACCCCTCTCACCAGGCCCCTTCCCAGCCCAGCGTCCTCAGAAGTGGAAGGGAAATGGCAGTGAGGCCTAATGTGGCAGGTGGTTTTCCAAAGCTAACGACAAAGCACGCCTATGGTCTTCTGTGAACTCGCCACCCTGTGACGGTGGAGGCTCTGCGTGGTGGAGTCTGACTGCATGGAGCATCAGAATATGGTGAAAAATCGCTCCGTCCCTCGTGTGGACAGGTAAACCAAAAATAAAATTCTAACCCCGCCCTCTGCTCTCCCCATCTGAATGGACCCCTTCCCTTGGCAAGGGTGTTGGAAGGCTAACCTGAGGGACTGGTTCGGGCCACGATGTGGGGCGAGGGCTGGATATCCCTCACTCTCCCCTCCTCCCTTTCAGAATTACTGATAGAACAGGTTCTTTCAGTCTAACGAGAAACATTTACAATCTCTTCTCTCTGAAGCCTGCTACCTGTTGGCTTCATCTGCATGGTAAAACTTTGGTTTCCACAGCCCCTTACGATAACCCAGACACTCCTTTCTGTTGATGCCAGGTCTTTAGATAGTAACTTAACTCCTTCAACTGATTGCCAATCAGAACAAATTTAAATCTACCTATCACCTGGAGGCCCCCTCCCCACTTCCAGTTGTCCCGCCTTTCTGGACCAAACCAATGTCTATCCCACATGTACTTGATGTCCTGTGTCTCCCTAAAGTGTATAAAACTAGGCTGTACCCAGACCACCTTGGGCACATGTTCTCAGGGTCTCCTGGGGCTGTGTTATGGGCCATTAATCACTCCTATTTGGCTCAGACGAAATCCCTTCAAATATTTTACAGAGTTCGGCTCTTTTCATTGACAGCCATTAACGTTAACTCAGCTGCTTCGGCTTCTAGCCCCTTGGAAGCTGCTGTCCTGTAAGGAGGGGCACCTGGAGACTTCCTGCCTGTGAAGAGCCCACATCTTGTGGAGTTTGGGGGCTGTGGAGACAGAGCAAGACAAGGAGGCTGAGGTACCTGCTGATGGCGCTTGGGTCAGAGACGCATCCTCTGTGCCTATCCTCCCTATCCCTGACCTGCAAAATCATGAGAAAATAAAGGATGATTTGAAGCTTTGAAGTGTGGGAAGCTGCCTATGGAGCAACACATCACTGGAGCAGCCAGCCAAGACAAGCCTGGGATGGGGACGAGGCTGTAAGATGAGCTGCCCAATAGCCTGGTGGATGAGGATTTCAGCAGCTCTCCCAGGCAAGGACAGAGAGGGGCGTCTGGCAGGGCCCAGTGAGGGCTCCAGCTCCCTGTGCAGCCTGGTGGAGGCCCCCATCTCACTGCGTCTGGGTGTGAGAGGGGACTGAGCAAGAGTAACTCGCCGTCCACTCGCTGGGCAGCTCAACATTCATCTCCCCACTTAACAAATGCGTCCTGATCACGTGTCCACACACGCCCGCTGAGACAGGAGGAACAAACAGGTAACCCGGGCCCTCAGCGACTGATGGTGTAGTGGCACTTCCCAAGAAATCCCTGCACATCCCTGGGAGGGGCAGGCGGGTTTCCATGGGTCACTCAGAGATGGTGGCTGCCCTACCAAGAGCCTCCCCCAGCTGGTACCTCTCTGGAGGCTCCTCTGGGGAGTCTTAGCAAGGCAAGCACTATAGCCATCAAGGTGTCATAGCTGGGTCATGACGTGAGCACCTCCTGAATCCAAGTGGATAAATATGGGCGAGAGTTCCTTAGGGGCTTTGGGGCACCACTTGTTGAGACCCTTCTCCCTTGAGGAACAGGAAGTCATGTTTAGGGACTAAGCCCTGATCTTTTTCCATCTGTCTTTGTGGTCCTTGGCAGTAGCCCTGAGCCCTCCTATAAAAAGTAAATAGGGGTTCCTCTTCAAAGACTTTCCTCCCCATTTAATTAGGAACAAATAGTAACTTCTCTTAGAAGCAAAATGTATTCAAAGACCTGTGCTAACATTCTTAAACATCTGCTAGTTGCGATAAAGAAATCAATGTACTTTATGTTCTCAGCTCCCACAATGTAGCCTAAATATTTGCCCTGGCACGCTTATACTGGTCCAAGCAAGCATTAGGTCATAGCCTGTTCCTCTTCCTTATTTGAAGGTGTTTTTACCTTTCTCAGCATTCCACAAGTTACTTCCTCCTTCCTCTGTTCTCCTCTGCCTTTGCCTCTTTTAAAAAGTTCTAAGTTGCTAGTCAGTCAGGACAAATACAGAATGTGAGGTCCCGTTCCAGTCAGTGGAGACCGGACATAGCAGTAGGGTGGATGCGTCAGGTTATAAATGACCCTGCCTCCTTTGTTCGGTGTACTCTCGTGGCAAAACTGCTGGCGAGTGTACCCTTTCTGCAGAAAGTATAAAAATGGCCTTGCTAAAAAAATTAAATTTATGTTCAAGTGCTATTTTTTTTTTTTTTTTGAGACAGTCTCACTCTGTCGCCCAGGCTGGAGTGCAGTGGTGCGATCCTGGCCCACTGCAACCTCCGCCTCTCGGGTTCAAGCGATTCTCCTGTCTCAGCCTCCCAAGTAGCTGGGATTACAGGTGCACGCCACCACACCCAGCTAATTTTTTTGTGTTTTTAGCAAAGACGAGGTTTCACCGTGTTAGCCAGGATGGTCTCGATCTCCTGACCTCGTGATCTGCCCACCTCGGCCTCCCAAAGTGCCGGGATTGCAGGTGTGAGCCACTGTGCCCAGCTCAAGTGCTATTTCTTTACGGCGCCGGGAAACAAGCATTTCAAACACCTCCTGACTCACTGAAGCTGGTTTTTGTTTCTGGAGAAGGAATGGCTGAAGATCCCCCACAACCTAGTGCCTCCTCTCCCCAGCAGCCGCCAGGACTTTTCCTCAGGAGGAGGTTCATCTTATCTTGGGGCTGTGTGGGTTTGGTCCTGGGCTAAGGAGGGCACTGCAAGTTTATAAAATAAAACCTCAGATTTCTTTAATAATAGAGAATTAAAAGGAAGTGGATAAACTTAATGTAAAGACAATTCCCAAGTATTTTAATCAACAGTTGTATTACTCCACCCTCACGCTGCAAATAAAGACATCTGAGACTGGGTAATTTATTTAAAAAAAAAAAAAAGGTTTAATGGACTCAGTTCCACGTGGCTGGGGAGGCCTCACAATCATGGCGGAAGGTGAAGGAGGAGCAAAGTTTTATCTTACAAAGAAGCAGGCAAGAGAGCGTGTGGAGGGGAACTTCCCTTTATAAAACCATCAGCTCTCATGAGACGTATTCACTATCATGAGAACAGCTGGGGAAAAACTACCCTCATGATTCAATTACCTCCCACCGGGTCCCTCCCACAACACGTGGGGATTACAGGAGCACGATTCAAGATGAGATTTGGGTGGGGACACAGCCAAACCATATCAGTAGTTTAATCAAAACTACTTATGGGGATCTAATTTGAAACTTCCTTGTTTCTTTCTTATTCTGGACGTGTGTGTTACGATGTTATCACCAGCTTCCCAGCAGCGGTGGGATAAGCCGGGAAGTTCATCATCATTTCTGTGACTGACGGAGATTTGATTCTGTCTGATTTCATGCCTGAATGGGTACATTTTTCAAACTGTGGTCGGCCCGTTGCCCGTATTCATTCTTGACTCCTGTGTTAGGACAGCTGTGGTCAGTGTTAAGGGGACAATGTGCCCAGCAGGGATGATAAAACTGTGGGCATCTTGGTGAGCTTCCCGGGGTAGCTCCTCACCCCTTGGTCACTTAAAGGGCCATGTGGCTTGCGTCTGAACCTCCCTTCACGTCCAGCTTCCTGGGCTGGTCAAACACTGATTCCAAATGAACGCTCACACCTTGGTCTGCTTGAGGGCTGTAGAATCGTGTGTGGAAGTTTGGCAGCTCTTTGGCAAGCCTGCTGCTTCCCCAGCAAATAGAAACACCATTTTGAATACCTGGGCATTCTCTCTGACATCCCTTTTCATCTCCTCACTCTCACGCAATCCAGCTGGCTCTCTCTGCCTTCCATGGATATCAAGAATGTCCACCATCTCCTGAGTCCAAGTCCTTCTCACTCACCTCTTTATTGAACTAATTTATTCCTGTTTGTTTTTTTCTAGTCCTCCCTTCTGTTCATGTCTCTCCTCTGCACACTTCCGTTTTCTGGTTCGGAATAAAAGCCCAAGTTCTTGCAGTGGCTTGGGGGGCCCCATCTATTGGATCCTCTCCCTGTCACTGTCCCAGTCACACTTGCCTTATGGCTGTTGTGTCATCAATACAGTTGACACTTGAACAACATGGGTTTGAACGCATGGATCCACTTATACACATATTTTTTTCAATACAAATATATTAAAAAATTTTGGAGATTTGCAACGATTTGAAAAAACTTGCAGATGAACAGCATAGCATAGAAATATTGAAAAATTAAAGCTGGGTGCAGTGGCTCACGCCTGTAATTCCAGCACTTTGGGAGGCCGAGATGGGCAGATCACGAGGTCAGGAGATCGAGACCATCCTGGTTAACATGGTGAAACCCCATCTCTACTAAAAATACAAAAAACTAGCCAGGCGTGGTGGGTGGTGCCTGTAGTCCCAGCTACTTGGGAAGCTGAGCCAGGAGAATCACTGGAACCCGGGAGGCAGAGTTTGTAGTGAGCTGAGATAGCAGCACTGCCCTCCAGTCTGGGCGACAGAACGAGACTCTGTCTCAAAAAAAAAAGAAAAATTAAAAAGTTAGGTATGTCATGAATGCATAAAACATATTCAGATACTAGTCTATTTTATCCTTTACCGCCATAAAATATACACAAATCTATTATGAAAGGTTAAATTGTATCAAAGCTTATGCACACAAACACTTATAGACCATATAGGGAGCCATTCAGTCGAGAGAAACATAAGCGAATGTAAAGGTGTACTATTTAATGGTAACTGCATACACACGGTACCACCGCACTAATTTCTTTTTTTTTTTTTATTTTCCCCCCTAGGTCATTGAAATTTTTATTTTTTAATTTTTTATATGTATTAGATGTACATATTTTGAGGGCACGTGAGATAATATATTTATATAATTTGTAAAGATCAAATCAGTGTAATTGGGATATCTGTCACCTTAAATACTTTATGATAGAAAAATTTGAATTATTCTCTTCTAGCTATTTTTTAAATATAGAATAGATTATTATAAACTATAGCTGCCCTACTGATCCATCAAACACTAGGTCTCATTTATTACAACAGACTCTATATTTATACTCATTAATCAACCTCTCTTCATTTCCCCTCCCCTGTACCCTTCCCTGCCTCTGATAACCACCAATTTACTCTCTATCTTCATGAGATTCTCTTTTTTTCTTTCTTTTTCTTAATTTTTTTTTTATTATTATACTTTAAGTTCTAGGGTACAATGTGCACAACGTGCAGGTTTGTTACATATGTATACATGTGCCATGTTGGTGTGCTGCACCCATTTCAAAGCCACCTCCTGTTGCTATTGTGGCAAGCCCAACTGTTGTATCTGCTGAAAATGCCATGTGATGCTCATCCTGTCTGTGTGAGCAGTTCCTTTCTCCAGAAAATTGTGCACCACAGGAAAAAGTGATTTCCTGTGTATTTTATGTCGTGTCTGGTGCAATATTGTAAACCTTGAATGACATCAGGGGACCCATGCAAAGTTCCACTATGGTGCTGGAAGTGCTCCCAAGAAGCAGACAAAAGTCATGACGTGCCAAGGAAAAGTTGACTTGCTTGCTACAGAACTCAGATTGAGGCCTGCCACTGTGGTTGCTGCCATTTCAGACAGATGATCCAGCTTGTAAACAGATGACATAAACTTATGGTATTGATAATAGGGGATAGCACTGTCAATGTATTTTCTCTTCCTTATGATTTTCTTAGCAATGTTTTCTTTTTTGTCTAGTTTACTTTGTTGTAAGAATACAGTCTGTAATGCACATATGAAATGTGTGTTAATCAACCGTTTATGTTATGAGCTTCCAGTCAGTTATACTACTAATAGCTTCCAGGCTATTAGTAGTCAAGTTTTTAGGGAGTCAAAAGTTATACGTGAATTTTTGACTGTGTAGGGGTTGGCAGTCCTGCGTTCTTCGAGTGTCAACTGTACGCCGCACTGGGTGGCTTAAACAACAGAAATGTATTCTCTCATGGTTCTGGAGACCAGCAGTCTGAAATCAGTACTACTGGGCTGAAATCAAAGTGTTAACTGAGCCCCTCTCCCTCTGGAGGTCTCGGAGTGGGGGAAATTCCCTTCCTTGTTTCTTCCAGTTCTGGTGACCTATGATCTTCCTGGGCTTGCAGCCGCATCATTCTGATCTTTGCCTCCTTCTCCTCTGCGTATGTTCTGGATCTGCCCCTCTCTTATAAGCTACATGTGATGGCACTCAGGGCCCACCTGGATAACACAGGATAAACTCCTTCTCTCAAGAATCTCTACCTTATCACTTCTTTTGCCATATAACAGTCACAGGTTCTGAAGATTAGGAAGTGAATCTACATTCAGGGGTCCCTTGTTCTGCCTGCCACCACCACCCTACTTCAAGATGGCGCCCTTTCCCCTCCAGCCTCCTTTCTCTGCTTTATTTCCTCTCATAACATTGGGAATAAGGAAACAGAAAGCTCTAGGGTTTCTTAGCAGTCAGTGCCTGGAGTTGGTGAATTTTATGCACTAAAATGCCCAAGAATTGTAATGCACCAAGAACCGATGGCCTCTGTATTAGTCAGGTAAAGGCCACTTAATGGATTTCAGGTCTGAAGGGCTTAGTCAGCGAGTTAGGGGCTTGCCTATCTGCTGGGAGAGCTGGAGGAGAGAAGGTCAGGACTGGTTTCTCCTGAGACGCTGAAATGTCTGGGTTTCAGAAAACTGGAGTGACTCCCAGGGTCTCTGGGCGGTTGGCACCAACTTTCTCCAACTGCGGCAGGAAAGTAGGCGATGTTGAAGAGTTTACCAGGTGGCCATGGAGTCTCATGTGTCTGCTTGCAACTGCTTTGGGACAAGAGGGGCTTCTCTTTCCCTCCTCTTTCCAGGCTTCACACAAGTTCCTCTCATGGACAGACTCACCTGGAACCAGTCAGGGAAGGAGAGATGGCAAAGGTAATTCCTGGCTTCCTTGAGATACAAAGGGGAGTGTAGAAGGTAGTGGCACTGGTGGCGTAAGCTGACCTCCCACCTCCAGCCCTGCAAACATTGGGGATCATTCACATGTCCTCACAACACAAGTGTCACCGTGTGCTCTTTAGTTTTTATTTATCGACATTTCTGCTTATCTTTAAAATGCATTCATCAATTTGTTGGCTAGAATAGATTGAATGCTTACTCTGGGAAAGGCATGGCTTCCACTGAAATGCATGTCGGGCTCATGTATTTGCTCTGGGAAATTCTTCCCTAGATCTCCTTTCTCTTACTCTCTTCTCTTCCCTCACTTTCTTCTCTTTTCTCCCATTCTTTCATTTTCTTTCCCTTTTTCTTTTCTCCTGATTCAATGGTGAACTTTTGTGAAGTCCTGTTTAAGTCTTCATTCACTGAATTCATAAACATGCCTTCCCTTTATTCTGTACTATTCAAGGATTTTGGATGCAAATAAGAAAGCTTGAGCTCTGGTTAGGAAGTAAACTCCACATTTAGAACCGCATGTAGTCATTATCATGTCCTCTGTTGGAAGTGCTATTCCCTCAGGTACCAAGATCTCTAAACAAGCAGACCCTACAGATTGTAGGATAAGATGCAAACATTTTGCAAATGGGTCTTAGAGGTAGTCCTGAGATGCGCCATCCCCACTTCCTCTCCTTCTTCCCATTCCCATGTCTTCCCGAAATGGGAGAAATAGTCTCATATCATACAGGTCACTGGCTCAGCATGCACATTGCATCCTGTGAGATGGCCCTCAATCTTGCAGGATGTAGCCTCCCAGTTGATGGTGTAACTGAGTCTTCAGTAGGCCTCTTCATGAGCCCAGCTGACTGTGAATAACGGGTACACAGTAAGGCTTGTGAATCCCATAGGCACCTGGTCATTGCCTTAGTTCTCCTGCTGGAGTGATACCAATAACGTGATAAAGTGAATCCTTGTTCAGAAGCGGTGTCACGTCTGATGCTGCAACAGTAAGAAAGGTGACCAGTAGGGCCATGTGTGATGGTGTTGGTATAAGTGAGGGTGTTGGAAAAAGCAAGCCTAAATCAGAGGAAGAGTCTCTTCTGGTGAGAATGTATTGCTGGGGTGATGGAGTCCCAATGAAACAACTGGTTGCCAGGTAGCTGCCATGTTGATCTAGAATTGAGTGTTCACACGTGGTTACTGCATTGGACAATTAAGTACTCAGCATTGTAGCAGCTGATCAGCCTTGGAGAAGGGGCTTTCTGTATTGTTGAGCTCATGAATTCAGGATCCATCCTGAAACCATGGTCCCTTTGTCGCTGGGTTCCCAAGCAAGCACAGTGATGGCTGGGGAGGTTGGTGATTGACAGTCATAGGTAGGAGGGCCTTCTTCCAAATGATCAGGACCCTTCTCTGCAAGAAAGACTTATTGGTGAGCATTTTCATGGACCACAGGTACTGGCACACCCAGCACTCATTCCTAAGGGTCGTCTTTCTGAATTTATTGATACGAATCATCCAACTGTGCTTCTTCCAAGACCCTGGCTGCCCAGTCAAACCAATAGCCACTGCCTATGTTCTGGTCTAGCTATTTCTTCCTCTAGGCAACATGGACAATGAGAGAACCCTTGAAGTTATGTCTACTAAAAATATTTACCTTCTCCACCATCTTTCAGAATCATCTCTGGTTTGTTTTGGGAAAGGTTTAACAATAGGCTCTCTGGAAAAACAGAAGCTGTAATTTGTAGTATTTGCCAATTTCTGTGGCATAAGTATCCCCACAGTTACCAATCTCAAGCTACTGGCTTGATGTCACTGACTGCAGAGTTGGGAAGAGAGGTGCTCTGTAGTCTTCCATTAGATAGTATTTCCACCAGGACGATACAATAGATGTCAGTGACCTCAAGAACAGAGATAATAGTAAAATACATAATGCGATAAAGAAGAGATGAGTTTTGAGTATTTTGTAAACCTTTGTTTTAAAACATAATTTATTTAATTGTAAGTTTATATATAATTTTGTTTTTAGTAGTGGTTGTGTTTAACAACCAGCCTGCAAAATTCCTGGAAAAAATTCAGTTGGCTCTTGTGAACTGGTCCCAGCTGGCTCTAGCTCAGCACTGGCTGCAATGCTGCAGCGTTCGTCCCTCTGTTGTCTGGGGCTGCCATACATGGTTGGCAGTGCTACCAGTAAATTGGGCTCTTTTTTTTTCTCCCCAGGTAATTGATCGTAGAGAACTTCCCGTGAGGCCTTAAGAGTGGATTAAGGAATGGGTAGCAGTGAAATGAGACTAAGCATGCCAGGAGTTTGCAACCCCTACCTCCACTTACACAACTTTCTATGGTCTTCTGACCTGCTCAATCCCTGGCCTGTATATGCCATCTCCACCAGCTGATGCAATGCTGCTGAGGTGCCCCACTTGATGGCCGGCTGGGAGAGAGACCCAGCAGGACCTTGTGTTAGTGGAGTGACCCTGCTAAGAGGTCACTCATCCCCAATTAGCTGTTTCCTCCATCATTAGCCAGTGTTGTGCCCCTGCCAGCCTTGGCAGGGGTTGATTAATGTTCTCATGTCTCCTCTGGCTCTAACCTACTGACCCTGTCACCATGTAGCTAATGGTGGGGTAAATGCTGGTGTTCATTTCTTCCTTTCAATACCAAAGGACCCAGACATTAGATCATCTCACAATGTTCACTATGTAACCAGCAGTATAACTTTCCATTCAGTGTTATAATTGTGTGACACTAATTGTCGTTTGTGATGCAATTTGGGACTAAGTATTTAAATCTCTGAGCCTCTTTCCTCAGCTAGAAAATAGGACTGATACTACTGATCTTGCAGGACTATAAGGATTAAATAAGATAATGAACAAAGAATGCCCTGCACCTATACATAAATGTGCTACTGAGTGTTTGTAGTTGGGGTGGTTGTGCTGTGATACAGTCCACAAAGCAAAGGAGTCATCTGTTCACCTTGAGTCTATAAAAGTGAAAAAACAATGGTTTTTGAGACTGGTTTGACAAGAAAGAAGTTAGAAATGAGACCTGAAATGTATTGACCATGGCCTCTGGCAAGGCTGCTCTGTCCTCACTTTACCCCACTGTAATAGTGACAAGCAATGGTTTGGGGAGATACATTTCCCATTTTCTTGTCTTTGGGATTTTCTTGATGCTGGAGCACAGGGAAGCAGAGACTGGTCTGCTCCAAGCCTCCTTGGGGGATGGAAGGTGGCCCACGTGTCTTTCCTCTGGAGATGATTTCAGGATTTTGAGAGAAAATAACCATGGAGCTGTGATTTACGAAAACTGTAAATCAAGTAACTGTTGGGAAGACCCAAAATAATGTATGTATTTATAAGGGAAGACAGATCACATTATATGAGCAAACATGTAGAAGGATGTATACATTCATGCTGGCTAAGGACAGCTGCCATAAAATATACACATATTATTTTATGTTGGAGACACTTGCTGTTCCGAGTTCCTCCACTGTGCTCTTGGAGTCCCATTGGGTGTGACATCTGTCCATCCTGAGGGGCCCTGCCTAGGTTGTGAATGTGGAAGCGCTTGCCTTTCTGGGGTACATACTGACCTTAGGTGGTTAAATGTATCCTACTGGTTATAAGTACCTGGGTCACAGCCGCAAGCAATAATTGGATAAGGAGACTCCTTTAGTTAATGCATACTAATGAATTTCACAGAAATCACCTATAAGAGCTGATGTAAGTAGTGTGGTGTGTTTTGACAAAATATGAGATAATCTGGTAGAATAAACAATTCTACTACAGATGGAAAGCACCTGATAATTCCCAGCTGGCAAAGAGTGAAATTTTTAAAATATAATGCAACTGTGAAAGCAATAATAAAGGTTTCAGTGGCTGCTGTAGTCACCTGAATGGCAAACTCTGAATATTCCATCCACCCATCCACCCCCTCCCAGTCAGCCACCTATCCAGTCACCCATCTACTCATCTATCCATCCATCCCTCCACCCTCCCAACCATCTATCCACCCATTCACCCATCCAGTCATCCACACATCCACTCATCTACCCATCCACACATCTAGCCATCCACATATCTAGCCATCCACTTTCCCATCCATTCACCCATCCACCCATCTATCCATCCACTTATCCACCCATTTACGCATTCACCCATCCCCACGTCCACCCATCCATCCATGTACCCATCTATCCACCCATCTACCCATCTACCCATCCAACAATCAATCCATCTACCCATCCAACAATCCATCCATCTACCCATCCAACAATTCATCCATCTACCCATCTACCCATTTATCTACCCATCTACCCATCCACTCATCCACCCATCCACCCATATACCCATCCACACATCTACCCATCCACCCATCTATCCATCCACTTATCCACCCATCTACTCATCTACCCATCCACACATCCACCCATCCACCCATCCACCCATCCGCCCATCCACCCATCTACCCATTCAACTACCCATCCACCCATCCACCCATCTACCCATCTGCCTATCCATCCACCCCTCCACTCAGCCAGCCATCTATCCATCCATCCATCCATCCATCCATCCATCCATCCATCCATCCATCCAATAAATAAGTATTGAGCACTAACTAAGTGCCAAGCATTACAAAAGGTGCTGGGAACAAAGATGAGTGAGACCACCTTTGGCTGTCAGGGAGCTTGTCATGTACTGGGGAAGACAGACAAGAGGAGTGAACACACAGGGCAGCGTTAGTTTACAGATCTCTGAAGACCCATACTTGGAAGCTTACTGGCTCCCTAGGGGAGTTAGGGAAGGATGTCTGAGTTCCCTGCATGGCTCTGGATTCACATTCCAGAAAGAAAGGAACAATATTGTCAAAGCCGAAGTGGCCTGAGAGGGTGTGCCCTGTCTAGAGAATGTAGACATTCGATAAGGTGGTCTGCAGAGAGGCCCAGGGCCCAGAACCTGCTGATGCTGAGAGGCTCAGCTGAGGCGTTTGGACTGACTGCTGCATAGCAGTGAGCATTAACCTGTGCTCCAATGACAAGGGTCTTGGGGCAGTTGGGTTTGAGGGGTAGGGCTCTGAGCCTCCACCCATGCTGCAACCAAGCTCTCTACTTTGTCTGCCTTAAATATGGAGCTTCTGCTTGAGCTTTCCTTCAGAGCATAGTTTCTGCAGCCTAGTTTGAAAACCACTGGAATAGACGAAGAAGTGCCAGTATGGTTTTGACCAGGGAGTTGCTTTAGCCAATCCCTTGGGGGTAATGCGGAGGGTTGCCCTGGAGCCAGAGAAAAGCAGAGATGGGGCTCTTCACTGGATGCATCTCCACAGGGTTGTGTGGGGCTTGATGGGTGAAAAGTGGGACAGACACACAGGGGCTGGGGGACACACAGGACAGGGTAATAATTCCTCCAGGCACAATAGTAATATTGGCAGGGGCACATTAGGAAAAGCAGGACAAAATACAGACGATGTCTCAGGGTTTGTTTCACCAAACACTAGCTTCTGGGAAAGAATTTATCTTAGGCACATTTTTACCTGACTTTTGTTGATGTTACAGTGTGAGGCAACTCACGTGTCATTTTTAAACCTTGGCTTCCTACACGCCTCGGTAGACAGGGACAGCTGGCTAAGCCACCAGCCCGAGATTCCCTGGTGGGGAGGAGTCAGAGCCCAGCCAAGGCACTGGAGTTTGGCAAAGCCAACCCATGCAAAATGGAACACTGAGAACATGAAAAACTCTCACAGAATGTTTCTGAATGATCGAACTCCTTTTATTAAGACTCTTAGAGCTGTGACAAGGGGCAGGATCAACTGCTCTGCAAGTCAGTAAGTCCCTTTAGTTTTTTTCAAGTTCCATGAGGTGTAAGGTACAAACAGGTATCAAAGGGGTCCCACTTGGGTTAGCAGGGGTGGAAAGGAGCGGAGCTGACCCATTGCTGGGATCTGGTCATAGGCAGAACGTGGGGGTAGAGATGGGGAAAGAGACAGGAGAGGGAGAGGGAGGAGGAGGAGAGGGAGCAAGAGAGTTAGGGAGAGAAAGAAAGAGATGGAGAGAGAGGAAGAGTGGGAGGGAAGAAGAGAGAAGATCACTCCGAACCCATGGTACTGTTCTTGGGTTATACCTGAGATGCCTGACATCTTGAGTGCCCTGAGGCAGGGTGTTGCGCTTTAAACAATTCATGCTCTCACTGGTAGAAAAGGCCGACTTCTTTGGACACAGAGACACATAAAAAAGAAACCAAGGCCATATCAAATTTTTCTTTTATTGTTCCAGTCAAAAAAAGAGGAACACCTCAATATGTAAACAGTTTCCCTAACACAGCGAGTTCTTAAAGATATATATATATATATATATAATTATATATATATTTTATTCTAAAAAAATTTGGCATTGTAGTGATTTCTCAATACATAATTTGTGCTTTCGCATTGAGCATGCTTTCTTCTCATTGTCCGTGCACAGACGTACTTGGAGTTGAGTAAAGGGAGTTACAAAAGGACCGAAAAATGGGACAGGAGCCAAACCAATACTTGAGCCCTACTTGGTATTCCTTCCTAAAAATCTTGGTGGAAAGGTTGGCAAGATTGACCTCAGAAGCAAATCTTAGTAACTTTACCCCGAAGAAATCTCTGAAGCCTTGGTAGCAACTTTTGAAAGAAACATTTCTTATTTCCTTTCTGTTCATCCCTAAAGGATCATTGGTTTTGCTTGGAGAAAACTTTAATTATTTTGTACATTATATTTCTTAATATCTCTAAGTCCCTTCTATAATAAACCCTTGTTTTATGATTTTGCTGGACACATGGTTTACTACTACGTGCTATTGAAATTCCACTAGTGATTTATTCTGCTTTTTACTGAATCATTTCAAAGTGCTTGACGGTTATATAATGACCTTTTGGTTCTGTCCAGTGAAAATTATTTTTTTAATTCAATACTAGAGACTTAAGAACCTTTAAAATGCAATGATGGGTTTATCAATAATACCACTCATGCTATTCCTTTCTTAGTCCTTGTCCTTAGCCTGAAATTCTAAGTCTCTATAAATTAGCACCAGTTTTCCAAATGCATATTTTATCAAATCCTATGATCCTAGGCCGGTCTAGGTACCATCCCCTAATCTTACCTTGTGTGTTTCTGTTTTAAGACCCTCTTCCATGCTGGCCTTGCAAACTGAAATGCCTTTGCTTTTGGATCTCTCTCTCTCTCTCTTTAAAACAGGGACGGGGTCTTGCTATGTTGCGCAGGCTGATCTTGAATTCCTGGGCTCAAGCAATACTCTCACCTTGGCCTCTCAACGTGCTGGAATCACAGGCATGAACCATTGCGGTCACTTGCTCTTGGATCTCTGTCTTCCAAAACCTACGCAGTCTTTGAGAAATGTCAGGGCAAATGTCCCTTTCTTCCTCATGATGCCATTTCTTACTGCTTCCGCAGAAGCTGATCTACTTTCTTTATATTCCAGCAAATTTGTTGTGCCTGTCCCTCTCTGTTTAGGTATCCCTAAAGCCAGACTCAGTTACTTCACGTGTAACGTGGGAAGCAGTATTTGCTCACGAGGTTTTTGTGTGGTTCAATGCACTTAGCACAATGTTGTTGCCTGGTAAGAGCTGGCAGCCATGGGATTACAGGCTTGTTGAGGACAGTGAGGGATATTTCTTTTTCTCAGAGTCCTCATAGCAACTTGTCTAGGACATCACTCTCTGTACTACAAATGTTCACTGAGTGCTCATGGCCAGCACTCAGGCAAGTGAATGCACATTTGGAGTAATAAAATATGGGGCATCAGCTACCTTTCAGAATATTTTGAGTGGAGTTTTGTCCTTGTCTAGTTTTAGTTGGATGCTGGGATCCCTGAGAATAAAAATACAAGTGTGTGCCTACTCCCAGCATTGACGAACTTCATGCACCTTGAAAATGGAACACTTTATTTCTCTGTAGGATGTCAGCATTTGATAAAAAACTCAAGTTCGTAAAAAAATTTCTGGAGACAAAGTTGAGGATCAAGTATCATCTGTGCTTCATTTGTTTTGGGAAGATGTGCGTTCTCTAGGCATGGATATTGGAGTTGACACACTGACATGCACCCTAAGGACCCTCAGCTTGGGGACCCAATTCTGACAGCTGCTGGGCTTTGCTTTCTTTGCTTAACTAGTTCTTGAAAATTCTGAGTGATGGTAAGAATAAGAACTTCCAGGTAAATAGAAACATGAATGTCCACAAACATGCAACTCCCAAACTAGATGCAGTCTTACCTTCAATTGCATAGATTCAAAATTAAAGAGACTATTGAAACCTTGGCACTGCTATAGACTTTTGCACTAATAGCTTTACGGAATAATTTTCTATCTTAAGAAATAGCTCACAGAACAACCCCATATTTTACCGGGCCATAGTAAGCATTTTGGGCCTTAATATAATGCCAATTTATTAGGAAAGACAAATATGGTGAATTATCTTTTAATTAATAATGAAAAGTGGCCACGATTTTCCATTATTGGTGTATGACAAAGCAGGAGTGCTATGGCTAAAATAAATCAGTTTAATTAAAATATTATGGTTTAAGCTTTTTGCCTCCTTGATTATCCTGTCTGGTTTAGTATTTTTTTTTTTTTCTGACTGGGGTGCATGCTTCAGAGAGGGTAGAGCTAGATTTGGGTTAAAAGCAAATTGTCAGTAGCTGCTGGAGCTGAAGGAATTGCTCATGGATGAGCCAGCGAGATGCAGCCTCACATTTATTTTCTATCAATGATGCTGACCTTCCTTGGACATTTTTCTACTGCAGAGAAGACTACAGTGCATGTCCAGTAGCACCTCATTTATCTAGAAGGCACCTGCCTCACAGCTCATCTCTCTGCTACCGGGTTTAGTGGTGATAAGGACAGGGGAGCAGGGTGTGGTTGGTGGGTGCTGTTGGAGACAAGTGTGTGGCTGGTAGTTAATTTCCCTGCTGCCAGCAAGGGAATCAGTTAAATGATGAAAACGGCTAAGACTTACAGCTGAACCAGCTGGGGTCATTTAGTGTAGAGGTACAATCTAGAACTGATAATGGTGTATATTGGAATGGATACTAGAATTATTAAAGCAGAGACTGTGGGGTTCAAATGTTTGTTGAAAAAGATGAGGACACTACAGCAGATTACTCTTTTTTCCTAAGCTCACATGGAATGTTCATCAATTTAGACTGCATTCTGGGTCCTAAAACATACCTTAACACACTTAAAAGAATAGAAATTCTCAGATCACTTAAGGTCAGGAGTTCGAGACCAGCTTGGCCAACATGCTGTTACCCCATCTCTACTAAAAATACAAAAATTAGCCAGTCGTGGTGGTGGGCGCCTGTAATCCCAGCTACTTGGGAGGCTGAGGCAGGAGAATCACTTAAATCCAGGAGGTGGAGGTTGCAGTGAGCTGAGATCACGCCACTGCACTCCAGCCTGAGTGACAGAGCGAGACTCTGTCTCAAAAACAAAAACAAAAACAAAAAACAACAAAAAAGTAGAAGTCCTACAATGTTTGCTTTTCGATAACAATGGAATTAAACTAGAAATCAGTAACAGAAAGGTAGCTGGCAAATGCCAAACTACTTGGAGATTAAACAACACACTTGTAAATATCATGGGTCAAAGAAGAAATCTCAAGATAAGTGAAAAAATATTTTGAAATAAATGAAAATGAAAACACAGCTTATTATAATTTGCGGGATGCACTAAAAGCAATGCTTAAAGGGAAATTTCTAACATTGAATGCACACAGCGCAAAAGAAGATCTGAAATCAATCATTTAAGTTTCCGTTTTAAAAAAGTAGAAAAAAGAGCAAGTTAAATCCAAAGTAAGTCAATGAGAAGAAATAATTAAAATTTAAAAAGTAGAAAAAAGAGCAAGTTAAATCCAAAGTAAGTCAATGAGAAGAAATAATTAAAATTAGCTTAAAAATTGATGAAATTTAAAATAGAAAATCAATAAAGAAAATAAATAGAAACAAAGTTGATTCTTTGAAAAGATCAATAAACTCTGTAAGTCTCTAGGTGGGCTAACTAAGAAAAAAAGAGAAAGAACACAAATTACTACTATCAGAAAGGAGAGAGGGGACATTACTAGCAATCCCATGAATGTTAAAAGGGTAATAAAGGATAATGAAGGAATTTTATGAATGACTCTATGCCCACAAATTTGATAACGTAGATGAAATGAACCAATTCCTTGAAAGACTTCTATCTTTGTCAAAACTCACACAAGAACAAATAGACAATCTGAATAGGTATATATCTATTAAATAATTTGAATCAATGGTTAGTAACCTCCCCAACCAGAAAGCACTTGGCCCAGATGGATTCACTGGTGAATTCTACCAAACACTTAAGGAAGAAATGATACTGATTCTCCACAATCTCTTTCAGAAGCTAGAAGCAGAGAGAACACTTGCTAACTCATTCTATGAATCCAGCATCACCTTAATACCAAAATCAGAAAAAGATATTACAAGAAAACTACAGACCAATACCCATCATAAGCATAGATGCAAAATATCCTCAACAAAATATTAGCAAATCAAGTCCAACAATATATGAAAATAATTATACACCATGACCACGTGGGATTTATCCTAGGTATATAAGGCTGGTTCAATATTCAAAAATCAACAAATGTAATGAATATCAAGTGGGCAAAAGAAGAAAAATTGCATAACCATATCAACAGATGCAGAAAAAATCCAAACAGCCTTTCATGATAAGAATACTCAGTAAAGCAGAAACAGAGAAGTCCCTCAGCTTGATAAATAAATACCTAAAGAAAACCTTACAGCTAACATCATACTAAATGGCATGATGGTGAGAAACCTGAAGCTTCCCACTAAGATCCGGAAAAAAAAGGTGTTCCCGTCACTACTGCTTTTCAACATGATACTGGAAGTCCCGGCTGATGTAATAAGACAAAGGAAATAAAAAATATATAGATTGGGAAGAAAGAAGAAATAAAACTTTGTTTGTCTTTGTTTACAGATGACATGATCATCTATGTAGAAAATCTGAAATAACTGACCAAAAAACAAAACAAAAAACGAAAACAAGCCCCAGAACCTTCCTGGAACTAATAAGGGATTATAGCAAGATTTCAGGATTCAAAGTTAATATACAAAGTCTATTGTTTTCCTATATACCAGCAATGAATAAGTGAAATTTGAAATTAAAAACACATGATTATTTAAATTAGTAGTCCTTGAAATGAAGTAGTTAGGTATAAATCTAACAGAATATGTATAAGATCTACATGAGGAAAACTACAAAACTGGTGAATGAGATCAAAGAAGAACTAAGTAAATAGATATTCTATTTCATGGAAGGACTTAATATTGTCAAGATGTCACTTCTTCCCAGCTTCCTCTATAGATTAAATACAATTCCAATAAAAATCTCAGCAAGTTATTTTGTGAGTACCAACAAACTGAGTCTACAGTTCACATGGAGAAAGAAAGCCACAGTAATCAAGACAATGTGGTGTGGGTGAAAGAATAGACAAATAGATCAATGGAACAGAATAGAGAGCTGAGAAATAGGCCCACACAAATACAGTTAACTGATCCTTGGCAAAGGAGCACAGGCAAAACAATGAAGCAGAGTGTCTTTTCAACAAATGGTGTTGAAGTAGCTGCCCATCCACAGGCCAAAAAAAAAAAAAAAAAAGTCTAAATACAGACCTTATACTTCTCACAAAAATTAACTCAAAATCGGTCACAGATCTAATGTAAAATGAAAACTATACAACTCCTAGAAGGTAACATAAAAGAAAACTTAGATGACCTTGGATATGGCAACTGATATTTAGATAGAACACCAAAGACATCATGAAAGAAGTAATTGATAAGCTGAACTTCAGTAAAATTAAAAACTTCTGTTCTGAAAAAAGACAAGGTCAAGATAATGAGAAGACAAGCCACAGACTGGGAGAAAATATTTATACAGAAGACACATCTGATAAAGAATTATTATCTAAAATTTACAAAGAACAAATCAACAGTAAGGAAACAACTTTAACAAATCAGTAATAAGAAAACAACCTGATTTTTAAAAAATGCCCAAAAGACCTGAGCAGACACCTCACCAAAGAAGATGTACAGATGGAAAACAGGCATATAAAATTATGTCCCAAACCATGTCATTAGGGAATTGCAAATTAAAACAGCAATGAAACACCACTGTACATCTTTTAGAATGGCCCAAATGCAGAACACTGACAACACTAAATGACTGGTGAAGATGTGGAGCAACAGGAACTCATTCGCTGCCAGTGGAATGCAAAACGGTACAGCCACTTTGGAAGACACTTTGGCTGTGTCTGGGAAGACTAAATATCGTTTTAACATATCATATTTACCCAAATGACTTGAAAACCTATGTCTGCACAAAACCCTGCATACAGATATTTATAGTGGCTTTATTCGTAACTGACAAAACTTGGAAACAACCAAGATGTCCTTCAGTAGGTGAATGGATAAAGAAACCGTGGTACATCCAGAAAACGGATGAGTGTTTGGTGTTTAAAACGTGAGCTCTCAAGCCATAAAAAGATATGAGGGAAACTTAGATGCATGTTACTAAGTGAAATAAGACAATTTGATAAGGCTACATACTATATGACTCCAATTGTATGCCATTCTGGAAAAGGCAAAACTATGGAGACAGTAAAAAGATCAGTGGTTGCCAGGGGTTGGGAGGACGCAAGATGAGTTGGGAGAGCACAGAGGATTTTTAGGGCTGTGGCACTATCCTTTATGATTCTATAATGGTGGATCCGTGCCTTTATACATTTGCTCAGACCCATAGAATGTACAACACCATTGTAAACAATGGACTCTGGGGTGATAGTAATGTCTCAGTGTAGACTCATTCATTTCCACAGATGTACCGCTGTGGTTTGGCGTATCACTCGAAGGGGCAGCCGCTCATGTGTGGGGCGGGGGTAAATGAGAACTCTCGGTCATTTCTGCTCTATTTTGCTGTGAAGTTAACGCTGCTCTAAAAAATAAACTTTATCAAGTTTTTTAAAAAGGGGTAGAGGGAGGTATTTCCAAGCAGTGAAATGATATACCCAGGACTACATTGCTCATCTAGGGGCAAAACCTGGTCTTCTGAATCCAGGGTTCCTACCAAACACTGAAAGAAGGGCTGTTGCCTGTGGGTTCAGGAAAGTGTATGGTACATTTAAAAAATAAGGCCACAGTGCATGCAGGGGAGGAACAGCAATCTTAAGGCTTTGATTTCTGGAAATTTACTTTTGTGTTGCCGCCCATACCTGATTGGGAAGGATAAGTGTGTGTGTGTGTGTGTGTGCGCGTGTATGTGTGTTCATGTGTATGTGTGTGTGTATGCATGTGTCTGTGTGTGTATGCATGTATCTGTGTATGCATGTGTCTCTGTGTGTATTTGTGTGTATGTGTGTCTGTAAGTGTGTGTGTGATGTAGGGAGAGGGTGCTTGTGTTGTTGCTGTGTTACTTATGAAGGACTGGGAACATTATTGTTGCATAATGTAACATTCAGAGGAGTCCTTATTCTTTTAGAAAAGGAAAAGAAAATCTCTGTGAAGGTGCACACAGGGAGGAACCATGTGATAACAGGCCACATGTCTTGTTGATGCCTGTTGTTACAGAATAAGAAAATACACGGAAGAAATTCTTCCAGTGCAGTTGTCCAGATTGTGGAAAGTTCTCATCTACCCTCTAATGCCCCCATAAGACACAGCAAGCTGACCAGGTTAGCTGCGGACCCTGGGATCTGGTTAGGCCTGACTCCCACAGTGTGGGCACGGTTCAGGGATTTGAATATTAATATCCTCTTTCTGAAATCAGGCCCTTGACTGACATTCCCAGCATCTTAAGCATGACCATGTCCAAAATTTCTCCAGGGTTTGCGTTCAGTATGGTGGCTGCAGAATTGTTACTGGTTAGCAGAGTTTATTCTTATCTGGTCCATGGGGCCAGACTAAATTGAACTCTGAAAGCTTCAGTGGTAAATTCCATGTTACCTTTTATGCCAATATAGGGGAGTCTATTCTCAAGTTCAAAGCCAGATGGAAAATGGCAAAGTTCAAGGAGAATTAATATTCTGGAACTTTGCTCTGCGGGCAAAAATGAGTATTTCTGATTTGAAATCAGGTTTTCTGAAAGATTCCATAAATAAATTTTAAGATGGCTTTTGTTTATATTTGTGCTTATTAAAACACACACTATTCTGGACCAATCTTAATCTTCTAGGCAGAATTTATTTAGTGTTAAAAAAACAGCAACTCTTTGGACATCTGTTACATGTGATAATATAAAATTAATTTTGAAAAATTTTTTAAAGGCAAATGTGATTGGACTGTGGGCATGTGTGTGATATGAGGATGATGGCTTGAAAATAGCCTTTTAAGAAGCTATTTGGCCACCTAAGTGCATCCCATCTTAGGAAGAAAGGATGGGAATACCCCAGACCTGGCGTGTGGAGGGAGCACCTGTGTGCTGGGTCCTCCTCCACATTACCGTGGGTTCTTCCAAGTCTGTCTGCAAGTGAAGCAGCCCTAGGGAGCCTCTGTCCCGTGGGGCCTCTGCCAGGTCTCCTCGAGCCTGCGGGAGAGTGGTCCACACTGAGAGGCTGGGGGTTACCATGGCAGCCAAGAACATCCTCGGTAACCAGGCATCCATGAGTGCTGGGAGTTCCCCCAGAGCACAGTCTGTGCAGACAGTGGGAAAGGAAAGAGCACTTGGCCAACACAGGCAGATACTTGGGGAGGCAATCATTTTGGAATCCCATGCACCTGTGAGTTCACTGTTGTCTCTGTGTGGCTCTTGGTTAAGACGAGGAAGCGCTGGGCTGAATAAAGATGTTCAGGAGCTTCTTTGGCAAGCTGGTCCCCTAATGGCATGCTGCAAAGGACAAGAAGATCCCACTGGACAAGTCCAGCTGTCCTCTCAGCACAAGACCTAACTTTATGCTGCTCTCGTCAGTTACCGGGCTGAGGCCATGTATACACCCAACCATCACTCATAGGCTCTTTGGGCAACTATGAAGCAGGCGCAAAATATACTTTTAAAAATATATATGGTTAGACTCTGAATATATATGCTTAGTTAAAATTGGTGGTGGCCATTAAGTGGAAAGGAATAGGACTAACCCCAATAATAGGTTGCTGGATTGTGGATGCTCAAAAATGAAATTAACCTTCCAACGGGGGTGCTAGGAAAAAGGAAGTTTTCGTGGTGAGATGAGGGAGAAAATTCAGAGCAAGCAGCCAGGGGGAATGGCTGGCTGATAATCTGCCGTCACCTGAAAGCTGTGTGGGCACCAGGAGACAGCATAAGTTATGTCTGTAAGTGCTGCAATGCAGAGGAGTTCCTTGCAGATAAAAACGAGACTTGACATTGATGCCTTCATTTGGTGACCCTGATAGAGGCGGGGATGTGCGATTCCTTTCCTTTTCCTTTTTCCTTTTTCCCCTTTCCTTTCCTTTCCTTTCCTTCTCTTTCTTTCTTTTTTTTTTTTTTTTTTTTGAGACAGAGTCTCGCTCTGTGGCCCAGGTTGGAGTGCAGTGGCATGATCTCAGCTCACTGCAATCTCCCCCTCCCAGGTTTAAGCTATTCTTGTGCCTCAGCCTCCAAAGTAGCTGGGTGTACAGGCATGCACTACCATGCCCAGCTAACTTTTTCGTATTTTTAGTAGAGGCGGGGTTTTCCATGTTGGCCAGGCTGGTCTCAAACTCCTGGCCTCAGGTGATCTGCCACTTTGGCCTCCCAAAGTGCTGAGATTACAGGTGTGAGCCACCACACCCGGCCTTATGAGATTTCTTGACTAGGGTGGGATTCTCTTGGTTGTGGGGTGGCTTCAAACAAACCAAACTCCCAGCCTTACTCAAAAAGAGGGACCAGGTCAGACTGTTCGGAGAGAGTGCTGCCATTGGCCTGATGACTGAATCTGTGCCCACAGCATTGTGATACCAAAAAGTGAGACTTTCTAGAGAAAAGAGAATTAGATATGTCACGAAAAAGAAAAGCACTGAGCTCATCACCATGAGAAAATCAGAACTTTCGGGGATTTCCTCCATTTACACTTTAGTGTTATTTTTGGACTTTCACATGGGAGGGCACCCCTGCACTTAGCAGATGCTAAAGGTCTTAATTCAGTCATCATCTCTGACCAGGGAGGTGCTCTGTGGGGTCAAGGGTGCGGGGCAAGTTAAGCTTGAAAGATACACGGTCCCCCGAAAGATACTTCTAGGGAGTCATTGTCCAGGTAGGCAAGAGCCAGACCCTGCAGGGAGAAGCTCCCCCAGAGAGACCTCAGTGGGTGGGCATGGCTGAGGCTTTTGTTCTGCCAAGTCTGAGCTACAGCAGGGTATTCCTCATACCCATGCCCACAGTCAGCAATGCTGAGAGATGATGCCAGGGCGATGCCTGTGATGGCCAGATCTGAGGACAGTGCTCCTTCCCCTTCTCTAAGAAGACTGGCTGAAGACCCAGAGGTTTGTGTAATGCTCGGCTGACTGAAACTCAGCTCTCCGCACTCTAGTTGATCCAGTTCTACTAGTTGTGTTTAGTGATAAGACCCAAGACTGACATACTTCATAAGGCATTCAGTCTGGACTAGGCTCTTTGTAGCCAAAAGTCTGCTCCTAGGCTCCTGGAAGACCTTGCCCTTTTGCTTGAATGTTTTGTGATTTCTATCAGAATTTTAGAAACGATGATGATTACATGTTTATTTCACTAGTGCTTGTTGGTAGCAGATATTTACATTGCCTGAGAAAAACAGCCCTTCGTGTTCTTATAAAGATTGGCTTAATTGATATCACAGTATTGATGATCGGTGTTAATGCAGTGGGCACTGAGCCTTAATCTTGAAATGGGCAATTACACAAAGTCGGTAGGAACATTTCATTCTCTGAAATCAAGATCTGTTTACTATGTGGCCACAATTCTCCGGCCAGCCACAGTGCATGTTAGGATTTGCGTCTAGGGCGTATAGTGTCTAAAAATAACTCTATAAATACCATTTTCATCAGTGATAAATCTAATCTCCATCACTTAATCATGTTGACCGCCCCAATGAAATATTTTTGTGTGCCTTAAAAGTATGTTGCCTTCCTTTTCCTGGGACTCTCTTATTGAATTAGGTGGATACATGAAGCTTTCTTTTACCAAGGCAATGAGGCCAAGTAAAAGTTTGACTCCTTTTACATTTATTTAAGTTTTATGGTGTTGAACTTTGAGATTTGTTTCCTCCCACTTAGTTGTTATGCTCTTCCATGCAGTTGAAGGGTCACAAGCTTTTTGCGTGGTCTATATCGTAGATACCGTTACCTACTTAGTTTCAGACGCAGGATCAAATCCATCATTTATCTGTCCACAATACAACAACATCACAATGATCTGTCACATTGTTACATTTTTTTCTTTCTCATCTGATTTCCAGGAAAGCACTCATAAGAGAACTTGGTATGTTTTTCTATAGAACTAAAAAGATAAGGAACCTAGCTTGGCTGACTGCATCTGGCATTAGAAATGCTTCCTTAGAAGACAAGGGAGTTCAGCTTAGTGACACTAAAGAATGTCATTTAATATTGACTTATCTAAAAATCCCAAGGTCTGGACTTTTTCCATTCATAATGTCTGTAATTACCAATCTTTGTCTTTGCTTCAGACTCAGAAAGCGCAAGAAATCCAACAAGCCTTTACTACACTTCCGTGTCTCCCTGAGCTCTTTTCAAAGGACCTTTTGGTTTTCCATGAGAAGCATTTAGTTCTTTAATTGCATGTTAAACTTCTAGCTTAGTGGCTAGAGAGAGCCAGAACTAGCGCAATTAAACACGAGCAGTAGTTCCAGGTTCACGTTCATCACCTTGATCAGTTGTAAATTGTAGGCTAGAGAAAACTAGCAAGAAAACAGAGGGAGACATCTGGGCCACCTATTTAGCTCTCCTCCAAGAGAGCCTAAGAGAGAAGTCATGTGGAGGAGCGAGGCGGGTTTGATGTGCAGCAACCACTGCAGGTCTGGGCTGCTTTGCTGAGCAGAGACTGGCAGCCTGAGCTACGTACATCATCCAACGCCTGTGGGTGCCACTGAAGCAATATTTCTGTTACAGGGCTGAGAATGCCCATTTCTCTGTAGCTGATTAAGGGGTAATTTTACTGTGTCTACTTTCTGAGTTGACCACTAGATCCTGGCTGGCTGTTGACTCTGTTTGCCACTCTGGAGGAATGGCTATGAAAAGGAAGGATTCTTCCTTTGAGACCCTAACTGAATGACTGGCCTCTCTAAGTCTCGTGAAGCAGTTGTCCCTCTCACAAAAAAAAAAAAAAAAAAAAAAAAAAAGGTTATGTTATTTTGACCAGACTTATGAGTGACTTCAATAGATTTACACTAGAAAAAAAGTCATTCTTCTACATTGCCTAGGAATCTCTTAAGGGTACAGTACAATATTTCATAGTACTTAGTAGTACTACTATTAATAGTACTATTACTAGTACTTAATAGTACCAATAGTACTTAACAGTACAGTACAGGGGTCAGCAAACTTTTTTTAATACAGGGCCAGATAGTAAATATTTCAATCTTTGCCGGCCACACGGTCTCTGTTGTAATTACTCAGCTCTGCTAGTGCATGTGGAAGCAGCCATAGGCAATACACAGACAAATGGCTGTGGCTGTGTTCCAATAAAACTTTATTTGTGGACATTGAAATTTGAATTTAGGATGATTTTCACATGTCACAAAATATTCTTCTTTTCTTTTATTCCCCCAGTTATTAAAACATGTAAAAATCACTTTTAGCTCACAAGTGGTCCAATAACAGGCAGCAGACCAGATTTTTTTTTTTTTTTTTTTTTTTTAGCAGATTTGGTTTGCCAAAATTTTTTGTAGTAAAAATAGCCCACAGCTTAGGACCTTGTGACCTGGATTTGAGACAAGGAGCTATGATTCACTGGCCTTGTAAACTTGGCCAATTTGCCCAAACCCTAGTTTTCCCTCTATAAAATGTAAATTATAATACTCAGCCTCTCATGGTGAATCAGAATGAAATAAGATAATTTGTACAAGTGCTCTTAATGCTCTCAAACACCATACCATGTTGGGTAAAATATCATTTTGTTATTATTATACATTCTGTGATTTATCAAAATATCTTAGCAGCCTTCTGACAGAATTTTGACTTCTAGATGACACTCTGCATCTAAAGCACTCAAGACATTGAAGGCAGAACTATTAGGAAGCGGTGTGCTTTACTCAATTTTAAATTAAAGGCTCACATTTTCTTAAATACAGGTTGGCCATAAAGTTTAGAAACAAGATAATGTTATTTTAGTGTATTGTAATGTAATATCAACGAATCATCTATTATGTATATGTTACCTATGTTTTTCAATGTTAAAGCCATCCATTGAGAGGAAATCTCCTGGAAGATAATGTTTACCATATATAGAGGACACTGAACTTTCAACTACCTTCCTGACATTTCTAAATCATACAGAGTATCACCCAAGTCAAGGAAAAAAAGACTGAAGAGTAGCCAGACTATTAGCAAACTGTTTTGGAAATGATTTACTATGAGTATTTTAACCATATTCTTTCAGCAAATCAAATGATTTCCCATTTTTCTGGTGAGTTCAGGTAGTTTTCTAATAGCTTTCTTATGCCTCCTTTTTCTGTCCACCAGTTCCCACCTTTGTAAGCAGTTTCTAAATATCCCAAAGACACTGGCCTAAATCTAAATAAAAAAGCAAAGGGGAAAAAAGTAAGAAACGTGGAATGTAAGAAAATGTGGCGATGGAAAGCATAAGAATGTTGCTCTGGAGAATTCAAAATTTAGACTATTAAATGAAGTCATGAATAGTTTTTAAATTAGAATGCAATGAAAAATAGACATTTCAGAGCCCTAGCTTGGTTAAACCTGCAAGAGAAAATTGTGCTTAAGAAATAGGTTGACATTTGCAGCTGGATTTCTGTTAGGGAACATAAGGTACTGAACTAAAACAGTAGAATTGGAACTGGAGAACCAGATAAAAGAACAAAGGGTGGGGATAGATGGAGGAAGGGAGTTGGGGAAGAAAGAGTTCTGCCTCATGGACATAGATAGGATATATGTTGGAACAACCAGGCTGGAAGGCCACGTTTGAAGGAACATTGAAGGAACAGAAAAGTTGACATTTGCTATGTTAATGCAAAAGAGTATAGCTTGCCCAGGGGACAGCTAAAACATAAATGATATTATTGGTTCCAGAAAGTTGATTTATAAATGAATGGGTGCTTTTCCAGTTGGAGAGCACGTTGAGGTGGGCGGAGGTGAGAATCCGAGGAACTCAGCAGCCTTGTGGTGGGGGTCATGTTTGCAGCTGAACCTGCCCTTCCATCCAGGAGCACTTTGTTCTGTCAGATTGGGGTCAACTGTGGCGAACCATACCCTTAAATTCCAAATTCTTATCGGGCTCACGGATCCCACCATGCTTTATGGAAAAGCGACTGAAATGCATTAACCAAACAGACCAAAGGATCAAGTTGAGAGTGATCTTCACTGGTTATGGATACTGTTGTATTAAAAGAGACTTTTAAAAAATTCTCATTGCACTTGGTTTGCTAATGGAGTGACTGAGGGAATGAGGACTGGATATTGGAGAACAGAATGAGTGGAAATGGTGGGGTCAATTTTGTTGAACTGTCTTAATGGAAAACACCATTCGCTCACTACTTGCTGCTTAGAAAATCAGTCTCAATGAACTTTCAGTTCCAAATTTTAACGGTTGACACAAAATACACTGTTAAACTGTGTTAACAACTGTAGAAAAATAGACATGTTTGATAGGGACATTCTAGTAAAAGGTTCTTCAGGAGCATCCTCATTTAAAGATTCAGAGGCTCACATTACAAAAACGAGATTTGGTTCAAGTTCTGTCTCCAACTACATTGACAACAAAGACAGTGAGAAACAGGGAGAGACCTCACATCTGGGTGCCTGTCACAGACACAGAACTGACAGGTGCACGTGGCCAACGTGTTGTCAAGGCTCTTCGTTCAGTTGTGCTAAAGGGCAGGCAAGCAGGGATCAGGCCCTGAGCTGCTCTTCCAACCAGACACCAGGTTGTGCACTGTCCTTTAAACCTTAGCAATGGAATTAAAAAGGCCCAGTGAGTCTTCAAGAACTAAATTAGAAGACATTTTGCAGCCCCTACTCCATCTCGTTTCATACCTGCCATGGCCTGCCCTGCAACCCTGGCAAGGCTGCAGGGGAGCTCCCCAAGGCAAGAGTGCCCTTCGTTAGGCTGCCTCGAGGTCAGGCCATAGCTCCTCCTCGCAGCCTCAAGGGGTGTGTATCGAGCTTCTTCCTCCCGGACCACCACCTCCTTCTTAGAGTGTGTGAAATAAAGAAATGATTCAACAGAGATTCAATGCAAAAAAAGGAAATGCTGCCAAACAGGAAAGGGCTATGGCCAACAGTTTTGTCTTCCTTAAAGTCAGTGCCAAGAGGCAGTTGTTCTGATCCAACGTCTCTGAGATGGGAGAAGAGAGGCCCCGAGGTTATATTTAGGAGCCACTTTCCTTATCCTGGGACTTCTTTTTTAGTAGACAAGGTCCCCAGACTACAGCAAAGGCCTGTGCAATCAGGTCAGGGAAGGCAAGGGAAACAAAGAGGGACAGCTAGTTTGATCTCTTTGACCTCCATGGTGCAGAGCCTCAAACTGAGCACAGCTGTAGGAGCTGAAAATAAACTTGGATCCATTCAATGAATATTTATGATGGGCAACTGTGTTAAAGAACAAACAGCTTATAAATGCAAAATTAACGTGAAAGATCTGTTACAGTGCAAAATCTCCACCTGCCCCGGAGGTTTGAGCTAAGATTTATTTTCTTATGTTTTTCATTTTAAAATTCAGATTTCCAGTACAAATACCCTTCCTTCCTTCCTTCCTTCCTTCCTTCCTTCCTTCCTTCCTTCCTTCTTTCCTTCCTTCCTTCCTTCCTTCCTTCCTTCCTTCCTTCCTTCCTTCCTCCTTCCTTCCTTCCTTCCTTCCTTCCTTCTTTCCTTCCTTCCTTCCTTCCTTCCTTCCTTCTCCTTCCTTCCTTCCTTCCTTCCTTCCTTCCTTCCTTCCTTCCTTCCTTCCTTCCTTCCTTCCTTCCTTCCTTCCTTCCTTCCTTTTTGCAGATTAAAGTGAATTAAGGCTGGAGTTTTTTGTTTGTTTTCTTTTGATTGAGAGACACTTTGGATTTGATTTCTAACCTGTGGCGTACTCTGGAGACATTTCTTAGACAATCATCAAGATTGTTGATCTAATCTTTGAATACTGAACTCTGGTCATTTCAAAATAATAAAAGAATAAAAATAAAAGATCACAATGCAAGAAATGCTGATGGATAAGCCCCAGGGACAGGCGAGATGTCATTCTCAGAACGCCAGATAGAGTCAAAGCGTGAGAGGTCGATGATTATAATGCGTGTCACTCACTACATGCCTTCATGAATTTCATGGCTTTAGACCCAAACCATCTTCTGCTAACTTACCATGTCTCATTGTAACAGGCTGTAGAGAAACTACAGCTGGAGAATCAATGGTTTTGCAGAAAAGTTTCCTAAATTATTGTACTACAAAGGGCAAGAGCTCATGTGAAAAGTAAAAACATACCTTTGGTGACATGCTAGAGAATATCTCCTTCCTGGTATTCCCCCTCCTCCAGGCCAGTTAGTGAGGCCCTTGTTATCTTTTAAAAAAAGACATCTGTTTTGTAACATTTCACAGTATATCAGCATATTGGTGGTGGGTTTTGTCATCTACCAGATCTCTCAATTTCCCCCAGACCTATGGCTTATTAGATTCAATGAAAGGATCAGCATGGGAACAGTGAGGTACCCTAACGGCTGCCAGTCTGAGACACAAACAAAGGCCGTGCACTGAAGGGCCAGCCGTCAACGGGATCAAAATAACCTGGAAAACACAGACATCAAAACAGAAACGCCTACTGCATGTTAGGAATCTTTCTTTCTTTTTTTTTTTTTGCTTCTTATTTCTAAAGTTATATATCTAAACCTACATTAATGATACATCTATGTACAGTATTTAGAAGTTCTGTTCTATGGTACTTTTGTACATGCTGGGTTTTATTACTAACTACAAAAAGAAAATAATTACATAAGGCATATATATGTACAGTGGTTTGTCTTCAGCTCACCTGGGCCCTACAACTGCCACGCCCACACGGGGGCAAGCACCTCACCCTGTAGTAGATGAAAAGAATTGGGATCTATAAAACTGAGGGCTCCACTCTGTGTCTCACTGAATGAATAAATAGGCACCGGAAACCTTGCTTGTCATATCCCAGGTAAAATCTTTGACACACCTTTTTGAGTGATCTGGTATTATACAACACATGCAGGTAAGTAACTGAAATCTCCAGGAGCTGGACGTGTAGTATTTTGGGAGGAGACCAGGCTTGGGCCACAAACGAGAGCACTTTGCACCTTCATCAAATCCACGTCTACCTTGTCAATCTAAACAACTGAGAGAGGGCAGGTAGATATTTTACACCTTGAAGATTTGTTTTCTGGTCATGTAAAAATTAAATATAAATAAAGAACAAAGCAAGAGAGACAAAAAAGAAAGAGAATGAGAGACAAGGGAAGATTGTGTCAGGGGGAGAAGAGAAGGGGTTGCCCAGCTAGGGCACTAAACTTTGGATTCATTCTCCAGGTTTGCCACATCACCATTTCTTTCTGTTTGCTCTTCAAGGTTCTTTTCTTCCTCTTCAGTCTCCAGTTCTGCATGTTGGTTGAGTTTGCTGGATACAGACCAACTCAGGGGCAGCTCTGCCCTGCTGGCTAACTCGGCCAGCTCTTTGGCACTAAGGGATGGGGTGCTGGTCTCATAGGTCTCATGGAAGCTGTTGTAGTCAACTTCGTAGAACCCATCCTCCAGGGTCAGGACAGGCGTGAACCGGTAACCCCACAGGATCTCACTGGTGATGTAGGAGCTTCGAGCTTGGCATGTCATCCCTGCAGAGAGAAGAATGGAGGCTTTAGCATATGTGAGTGTGGGCTTTCCATGGCCAAGGAGTCACAGAGAGCCGGGAGGAGTACTGCATGCAGCTGTTGAGACTGACCTGCATACAGTGCCACAACTTAGTAGGTGTCATTCACGTTGTAGACACATGCTAATGTGCCATGGAGATTCCAGGCCTCTTAGGGGAGTCCTGGGGAACAATGAGAGAGTCCTGGCTCACATCAAGCCATATTTGCCTGCACGGTCATGCACAAAGGAAATCAAATGTGCAAATGCACACAAGTGTTTGCTTGTGTGTGGCTATGTCTGGTCCACTCTTTGCTCTGGGAGAACCCTGAAGCCATGACTCTGGCCTCCTACTACTCTTGGAGACTTAGCCTGGGTTCTAATGGTATTTGAGCTCTTTAGCCACAGACTTAGAATGAAATTTCATATACAGAACTACACTTAGGCTGCTTTTAAGCTAGAGGCCACAGATCAGTGTTACCCTCCCACCTGCCATTAATACACAGGCCATGACTGTGGCCCCCAGATGCAGTTGGAAGGGTTACCCACCTGAATTTGCACTTCCTTAGGCCCAGTGGTCATAGTTACTCAGATTGTGCAATCATAACTACTTTAAAAGCTTTTCCCCCTTCTTTTTTTTTTTGAGATGGAGTCTTGCTCTGTTGCCCAGGCTGGAATGCAGTGGTTCCGATCTCGGCTGACTGCAAACTCCGCCTTCCAGGTCTAAGCAATTCTCCTGCCTCAGACTTCTGAGCAGCTAGGACTACAGGTGCACACCGCCATGCCTGGCTAATTTTTTTTTTTTTTTTTTTGTATTTTAGTAGAGACGGAATTTCATCATGTTGCCCAGGCTGTTCGCGATCTCCTGAGCTCAGGCAATCCACTTGCCTCGGCCTCCCAAAGTGTTGGGATTACAGGTGTGAGCCACTGCTCCTGGCCACTTTTCCCTTTTCTTAAACATGAGAAGCCTTTCTGTAATTTGCACAAAAGCACCAGGTGAGCTACCAGCAGCCCTGGAGTCAGGAAGTAGCTTTCTTTTAAATATGAAATGGCAGAATGAGGAAAATTCCAGCCAACTCGTTAGAAAATAAAAATAGGCAACAAGTGTGGCATAAGATATGAGAAATGACACTTGCGTGTGTGTGTTTTTTTTTCCGAGGCCAAAGAATTCTTTTATAAAAATTCTCAGGAAATGGAAATATTCATTCAGTCATTAATCCAGGGCTGACTTCTCCATTAGGCAAAAAGGCATGGTGTCTACAGCCCATGATACTTTTAGAGGCCCATGAAAATGTTTTAACTTTTTTAAAATCAGAAAATATAAACTTTTAGATGGAAAAATTGTTAACGTATTCATCTTTACACCAACACAGTTGTAAAATACAATTTAACACATTTTCTTAATGGGGCAAGGGACTTACAAAGGCAAAATCACCAGGGACTCATGAATGTCATACTGTGGCCCTGTGTCCATTCATTCAGGAGAGCAGCCAGCCAGCCAGTTGGTATGTCATCTGTCAGGACCACCAATAAGTATTGCGCAGCTGCTTTGTGCTGAATGCAGGTGGATTAGGGAGAAGAGGATACCTGTGAATGTTTACACAGAAGGGTCCAGAGCTACACAACATTCCTGCAGCACTACATTTGCTCCTTGTGTCTAGAAGAAGAAACTGGGGTGCCAGGGACCTATGTGATTGACTTAACGATAGCTGTCGGGCCTGAGCCAGCACCAGCCCTCATCCCAGCTCTGTGCTCTTCCTCTTAATCTTAAAACCGAAATGTGACCCTTCTTCAATATTTCCTTGGATGACCCACAGAAGCCCCCTCTTTATGCCTCTAAAACAAATATTGCAGGGCTTTTAGGTATTAGAAAAATAGGTCAACACTGATTTGATTTTACTTCTCAAACAATGTTTCTCTTCTGAATTGTTTTCTTTATCTGTGCTTGGGAGTGGTGGGGTGAAGACAGGTGATGGCAGGGATATGTGGGCTCAGAATGAGGAACAAACAGGAAGTCAAGAGGAGAAGGTTATCCAATAACTCTCTTTCCACCAAGAAAGTACATATTTATGGTAAAGTGGCTAGAAAATAGGGCTGTGATAACAGTTGGGGAAAACAGCAAGCTAATCAAAGAACAAAAATATATTTTTGGGAAAGATGTTCATAGGGAGCTTTGGAAAACTCTGACATATTCCTGAGAAACTAGAAGGCCACATGCATGTGTAGGGCTGTGCACATGCCCAAGAAAACCAGAGAAGGCCCTGAGCTCTCCCTTCTGGTTGACACTGAGGCTCTGTGCAAGTAGGAGGTGGAGGTTAATGCAGAGTTGTAAAGTGCCTGACTGAATGCTGAAGGCACGTCCCACCATGTACATAGAGACCCTTGACAAAGACTGGGAGATTTTTGGTTACTGGCTTTTAAGAGAACCTGTCTAATTATTAGCTGATCACTAAATTAACTGAGCAGAGACTTTAGTGGCCATATACACAAAAAGTACAGACCTTACAAAATTAGCTCAGGAAAGTGACTAAAAAACAAATAGCAATGGCAACAAAAAACTCTGAAAAGGAGGGAAAATCTCATTTTCAGGATTACTACATTATATTATTTAAAATGCCTGTTTTCAACAAAAAACTATGACACATGCAAAGAAATAAGAAAGCATGTCCCATACACAGGAAGGGAAGCAGTCAATAGAAACTGTCCTTGAAGATGTCTAGGCATTGGATTCACTAGAGAAAGACTTTAAATCAGCTATTTTAAATATGTTCAAAGAACTAAAAGAAGCCATGTCTAAAGAGCTAAAGGAAATTAGGGAAACATTGTTTCCCCAAATAAAGAATGTCAATAATAAAAATAAGTTACATGTAAAATCCAAACATAAATTCTGAAGTAAAAAGTACAATAAATGAAAGAAAAGAACTACTACAGGAACTTCGCAGATTTGAGCTGGCAGAAGAGAGGATCAGGGAGCCTGAAGATAGGTCAGTTGAGGTGATCGAGGTATAGAAATTAAGAAGAATGGAGAAAAATGAACAGTGCCTCAGAGACCTGTGGGACACCAGCAAGCATACCAACATACGCATTACAGGAGCCCCAGAAAGAGAGTATTAAGAGAAAATACCAGGAGTAATCTACACATCTAAGAAGCTTATCAAACCACAAGTAAGATGAACCCAAAGAGATTCACACTGAGACTCATCATGATCAAACAGTTGAAACACAATGATGAAGGTGGAATCTTAAAGGCAACAAAAGATAAACAACTCATTACATGCAAGTGATTTTCAATGACATTAACAACTTATTTCTCATTAGAAACCATGGAGGCCAGAAGGCAGTGAGAAGACATTATTCAAAGCACTGAAAGAAAAAGACTGTCAACTGAGATTCTCTATCTGCAAAATTATCCTTCACAAATGAAGGAGAAATGAAGCCATTCCATGAACAAAAGTGGAGAGACTTTGTTGCTAGCAGACATGTACTCCAAGAAATAATAAAGGGAGTCCTTCAGACTAAAATAAAAAGACACTAGATAGTAACTCGGATGAGAACAGGTGTGTTCAGGGTGGTATGGCCATAGACTAGACCGTAACTCAAATCCACATGAAGAAATAAAGAACATTGGAAAAGGTAACTACATAGGTAAATATAAATGTTTTTCTCCAGCATAATTTTATGGTTATTCCATTTTATGGCAATTATACTATGCCATTATATGAATATGTCATAGTTTTATTTAATCAATAAAACAAAATGATCCAAAATATGTGGTGGGTCTATTTGTTGGGGGAAATATTAATAATACTGACTTGGTTTGTGGAGGTTGTCTTAAGTGTACTATTATGGGCTGAATTGTGCACCCCCACCCCCACATTCATATGTTAAAGTCCTACTCTCCAGCATTTCAGCATGTGACATGTTTGAGATGGAATCTTTAAAGAGTTAATTAAGTTAAAATAAGGTCATACTGGTGGGCACAATATAATTGATGTCCTTATAAGAAGAGGAAATTAGGACATAGACACACACAGAGGAAAGATCATGTGAAGACACAGGGAGGGGATGACCATCTACAAGCCAAGGAGAGAGGTCTCAGAAGAAACCAGCCCTGTTCACACTTTGTTCTCAGACGTCTATCATCCAGCATTGTGAGAAAATAAATTTCTGATGTTTAAGCTACTCAGTCTGTGGTACTTTGTTATGGCAGCAAACTCGGTACACTTACTGAGTTCCACAGGGAGAGGAAAATACCTTTCCACAGTGCCATTTGAAAAGGAGTATTTAATTTGTGTAATAAGTAAGATTTAAGTAAATGCTCATGAATGCTTTTCCAATTTTTGTTCATCATTTTCGTATCAGAACTCATTTAAAAAAGGATAAAAAAGAATATTAATGTTTGCCTATCAGTAAACATTAAAAAGTATTTCTAGGGTAAATTGATAATTTTCTTCAGAAAAATTCCTGTCTTACATATTGACCTAGGTCCCAGTCCAGTCTTTAAAAGTGTGATGTTTTACTGAATTTGGAAAAGTAACAAAATAAAACCAACAGAGTTAGCCTCATAAGAAAGGCAGAACTGCCAAGATGACATCTGTGTGTATGCATGTGGTGTTTATGTTCCATATCAGCGAGATCATCAGAAAGTCTCCCTGAGCTAGGTTATTTTGTGAGTATAGTACTTTCTGGAAGAAGTAATGTTTCATTCGATGAGGAGCAAAAGGTGGAAAACCTGATCTTGATCTCCTCTGAGCATGCAGTCATAGGTGTCTGTTTTTCTTTTCTTTTCTTTTTTTCTTTTTTTTGAGACAGAGGCTTGCTCTGTTGCCCAGGCTGGAGTGCAGTGGCGAGATCTTGACTCACTGCAAGCTCCGCCTCCCAGGTTCATGCCATTCTCCTGCCTCAGCCTCCCGAGTAGCTGGGACTACAGGCGCTGCCACCACGCCCAGCTAATTTTTTTTGTATTTTTAGTAGAAACGGGGTTTCATCATGTTAGCCAGGATAGTCTCCATCTCCTGACCTCGTGATACACCCGCCTCCGCCTCCCAAAGTGCTGGGATTACAGACGTGAGCCACTGCAGCCGGCCAGGTGTCTGTTTTTCTTACTGAATTGTGAATGCCTTGAGGATCTATTTGTCTTGTTTATTTCCATATTCCTTACCATTTGCAGAGTGCTTCAATATTGGAGGTTCCCAATAAGTACTTGCTAAGTGAAAAGAGTGGACTTGGGGAACTAAACAGAAACAGCTTAATATTGTTCATTAGCCATGTCTGAATGTATTATTAAATAAAAAGATAGCTTGCGAGTCATTAGAAAAGAAAGTGGGAGATTTCTGCTTCTACTATCATGTCAGTCTGTGTATGAAGAACCCTTAGCTAAGATATAACACAATGCTGGAAAATTACAAAATGTCTTACCTTTTGTTTTATGTATTTATTTGTTTGACAAACAAAAATTTTACATATTGATGGTGTACAACATGATATTTTGATATATGTGTATGTTGTGAAAAGGCTAAGTCAAGCTAATTAACATATCCATTATCTCAAACACTTATTTTATTTTTTTGTTGTGAGAACATTTAAAATCTACTCTTAGCAATTTTTGGGCATATAATACATTGTTGTTAATGGTAGTTGCCATTTGCGTTTCTATTTTTGTGAAAGTGCTTGTCCTCTCCTTTATCTTGAATGCCCTTCCCATAGTAAAATGCTGCTCATCCCTCAAGAGCTAACTAATGTGTGATCTCCTTTCCAAAGCACATTGTTGCCAACCAGTCTCTTGCTGGAACTATTGAGTTCCAGGTCACCATAACACTTCAGTGACCTATCACAGCACTTATCAGAGTATTTTACAACAGTCATATGTGTCTGTTTTCCTTGCTGAATTGTGAATGCCCTGAGGATCTATTTGTCTTATTTCCATATTCCTTAGCATTTAGCACCGTGCTTCAGCATTGGAGGTTCCCAGCAAGTACTTACGGTTAAGTAAAAAGAGTAGACTTAGAGAACTATATAGAAACAGCTTAATATTGTTCATTGGCCATGTCTGAAATGTATTAGTAATATTAAATAAAAAGATGGCTTGTGAGTCATTAGAAAAGAAAGGGGAGATTACTGCTTCCAGCATCATGTCTGTCTGCATATGAAGGACCCTCAGCTAAAATATAACACAACGCTGGAAAAGTACAAAATTCATAATTTGAATTAAACCTGAGTTCAGTGAAAAGCAAGAGATGGGCCTTCTGAGGCTGGTGAAGAGGGAGTAAACGCACCTATTCCTTCCCACCAATTATAGTTGAGGCCTCCGGACAATGTACTGCATGAAACCACCTGAAGACTCTAAAAAGTTCACAATAGCAGGATGATTGGAGAAGGGAGTCAAAACTTGAGGAATGAATCGTTTGGGGATACATTTTTCTGCCTTCCTCTTTTATCTTCTGGCTTTAACCTGAGAGAGGCCCAGTGTAGAACTGGGGCCCCAATGCAGAACAAGTCCCGGCAAGAAAATCTCGGAGAGAAACCCTGCCTTTCTAACCGGAGGACCAGGAAAAGGTGCTGCTGTGGGTCAGAGACGGGAGTGGGAATCCCCATTAATTGAGTGTGAGGACTTCTCCCCCAGCCGTGAGTGCAGTCTTCGTACTCAGCTGCTCTGCAGTGCGGCGGTGACATAGGCGCCAAAACTCTGAGAGAGAGCCTGTCTTTTTGGACCAAGTATTGGGAAAGGGGAATTCCAGGGATCAGAGTGTGTGGCTGCATTTTCCTCTTTCCTCTCATTGCTTTACCCTAAGAGTGGCCCCGATTGCGTAAAACCATGCAGCAACCCAGGTGGCTCAAATGCTGAGCAAGTCTTGGCTTTAGAGAAAGAAGTATGCGGGGGCCGACCGAGGGGAGGGGTGGGTCTCATAGAGGACAGAACTGGAGGAGGATTTCCAGATTCTGTGTATGAATTGATATAATCCTGAGCTTTGCATGCACAGGACAGAAAACAATAAGAAAAGATGAACTTAAAAATTACCACGTTTTGGAATATATGACCACACTTCTAAATGTCAAAGAAGAAACCATAATGGAAATTTGATAATACTTAGGACTGAGTGATATTGAAATTCTAAATATCAAAATTAAAGGTCATATAGAAAGTAAGAAAAATTTATATACCTAAATGCACATATTAGAAAACAAAGAAGTCTGAACATTAATGTTTAGAATATTCAACTTAAGACATTAGTAAATGAACAACAGAATTAATTCATGGGAAATAGGCAACAAAGATCACTGTGTAATTAATAAAATATAAAACAAATGAACCACAGTGAGGATCAATAAAGGCAAAAGTTGTGTTTTTGAAAAGTCTAGTAAAATAGACAAATCTCTGATCAGACTGGCCAAGTAAAAGGTATAGAAGGCAAAAATAAATGGCATTGGGAACTCAAAGGTATATATAACTATAGAAATGGCAGAGACTGAAAACACAAAAGGAGATTATAATAACTTAAAGATGAAATGGACAATTTTCTAAATCATGTAAATTACCAATACTTATTTAAGTACAAATAAAAAGCAGAGATACCTTATAACCCATTATGAAATTGAGCCAGTGATTAAAAACTTGCCATAAGGAAATTACAAAGCCCAGACAATCTTAAAGATGAGTTCAATGAAATATTCTAGGAAGAAATCATGATAATTTTACATATACTGTCCCAGGAAATAGAAGAATAATTTCCTAACTCATTCTAGAAGCCAAATAATCTTGACAATAAAGTCATAAATATAGTACAAGAAAGAGAAAAAAAAGGAGAACACAAGCCCATATTATTCACTTGTGTAGCTACAAGAATCCTAGAAGAAATATTAGCAAACCAAATCCAGCAGTTTAGAAAAAAAGATACACCATGACCAAGTTGGGTTTATTCCAAGGAATGCAAGGGTGGTTTAACCTTAGAATACTGATCATATAATTTATCATGTTAAAAGATTGAAAGATCATTATACTATGTGCATAGAATTCATTTGATAAAATTCAAAAACCACTTATCATGAAACTTGTTAATAAACTTTGAATATGAGACCAACTGTATCTACCAAAAATCTAAACAATCATTATTTTTGATGATGATGATGATCAAAAGTTAGGATCATTTAAAGTCAGGACCAGTGATTTTAAATACAGATGCAGTAAATGCTTGCTATCACCTTTTCTATTCAGTACTGTACCAAAGGACTTTGCTGGTATAAATAAGATAAAACAAAGAAATAAAATAATTTGATTCAGAAATAAATAAAACTTTCATTATTTGCAGATAATATAACTGTGTACATAGAAAATTCACAAGAGTAGTACAACTATTAAGATTACTAAGAATGTTTAGCAAGGTGGCTAGAATTAAAAATCTGTGGAGAAAACTTATGTATATTTTTATATACCAGTAACAAACAAAAGATATAACAACAACCCTTCACCATTTCCTCTAGCAACAAAAAATACCTAGAAATAAATCTAATAATAGAAATACAAAACCTTTATGACAATTTATAAATTATACAATTTGAGAGACAGTAAGGAAGATTTAAATAAATGGAGAGATATATCATGTTCATGGATAGGATGATTAAACATCCTAAAGATGTCAGTTTTTCCAAGTTACTTTATAGATTCAATGCAATCCCAACAAAATACTCTTAAAGTTAAAAAAGAAATGGATTTGACAAATCCTTTCTTACACCATAAGGAAGTACAAAGACTCAAAAGCCAAAACACTCCTGGAGAAGAACAAACTCTAGGGACTCACTCTATTAGATCACAGGACATATTTAGTAATTATGGACATGTACAACAGGAAACATATGGTTATGTTCATAGCAATTGATATACTTTGGATATTTGTCCTCTCCAAATCCCAGGTTGAAATTTGATCCCCAACGTTGAGGGTGGGGCCTGTTGGAAGGTGTTTCGGTCATGGGGTGCTTGGTGTCATGCCCAAGGTAATGAGTAAGTTCTCCTTCTATCAGTTCCCATGAGAACTGACTTTAAAAAGAGCCTGGCACCTCCATCCCCTCTCTCTCTTCCTTTCTGTCTTGCCATGTGAGCTCCATGCACCTGCTCCCTTTTCCCCTTCTGCCATGAGTGGAAGCTTCCTGAAGCCCTCACCAGAGGCTGGGGCCCTGCTTCCTGTACAGCCTGCAGAATCATGAGCCAAATGAACCTCTTTTCTTCATAAATTACCCAGCCTTAGGTATTCCTTTATAGCAACACAATGAGCTAGGACAGCAGTATCATTTTTAACAAGTTGGAAACAACCCAACTGTCCATTGACAGACAGTGGCATATCTTCACCTAGTGGAATTTTAAGAAGTACTAATAAGTAAATTACACATGTAGGGTCCAATATAGATGAATCTGAGAAACATAATATTCCACAAAAAAGCAAGTTTTATAAAATTTAAAAGTATACCACTTTTATGAAGTTAAAATAAGCATAAGTGAATAATATAGTATTTAGGAATACATACAAATCATTTTTTTTTTTTTTTTTCAGACAGAATCTCACTCTGTCACCCAGGCTGGAGTGCAGTGGCATGATCTTGGCTCATTGCAGTTTCTGCCTCCAGGGTTCAAGTGATTCTTGTGCCTCAGCCTCCTGAGGAGTTGGGATTACAGGCTTGCACCACCACGGCTGCTAATTTTTGTATTTTTTTGTAGAGATGGGGTTTCGCCATGTTGGCCAGGCTGGTCCCGAACTCCTGGCCTCAAGTGATCTGCCCACCTCGGCCTCCCAAAGTGTGGGATTACAGGCATGAGCCGCCACACCCAGCCAAATCACTTTTTGTTTTTTTGTTTTTTTTAAAGAAAGCAAGGGAATGTTAAAAACCAGTAGTTATATTGGGGTGAGAAAAGAATATAGAAATAGATATAATGGTTAGCAGTGGCCGGGCGCGGTGGCTCAAGCCTGTAATCCCAGCACTTTGGGAGGCCGAGACGGGCGGATCACAAGGTCAGGAGATCGAGACCATCCTGGCTAACACGGCGAAACCCCGTCTCTACTAAAAACACAAAAAATTAGCCGGGCGAGGTGGCGGGCGCCTGTAGTCCCAGCTACTCGGGAGGCTGAGGCAGGAGAATGGCGTGAACCCGGGAGGCGGAGCTTGCAGTGAGCTGAGATCCGGCCACTGCACTCCAGCCTGGGCGACAGAGCGAGACTCCGTCTCAAAAAAA